>NC_052166.1:898638-918638 GCF_902713615.1 Scyliorhinus canicula
AGACGCCTTCGTTACGGGCATGGGGGTCGCAAACTTGTTAACAGTGGCCTCCCGTAACATCCAGTCGTACGTCCCCGACCACACAGCACCCTCATGGGCATCATGGGCCCCACCAGCTACTGACTCCAGCTCACCGCAAGCCTGCGGCAGCCAGCCAACCCCGGGGGGCCCAAATGCTACTTTTGCAGGCAGAACAAACACCCCTGGCAGCGCTGCCCGGCGCGGAGTGCAACCTGCAATGGATGTGGAAAGGGACACTTTGTTTCTGTGTGTCAGGCCCGTTCGTCACCTCTGTTTCCAGGCCCACAGTTCCTACACCCCCCACGTGCGACCCAGGGGCTCCGCCATTTCCCCCCTCGCAAGCCACGTGCGGCCCGTGGGCGCCACCATCTTTGATGCTGCCCGCCATGTGCGCTCTGTGGGTGCCGCCATCTTCGGCACCATTTTGGATGGCGCCTCAGGACCCCTGCTTGTCTGGAAGCTCGTCTGGCCGTTTATCACCTGCCGCTACCTCCACCACCACTGACCAGCCCGGGGCCTCCCAGCATCTGCCACAGATTGCTTCGATCACCCTGGACCAGTTCCGGCCCCACAACCTCAACGGTGAAAATCGATGGGCAGCAGCAGACGGTACAGTGCCCAGGACAGGCCTTCATCAGGTCGGAGGTCCAACGGCTTCTGCAGGAAGGCATTATTGAGGCCAGCAACAGCCCCTGGAGAGTCCAAGTGGTAGTGGTGAAGACTGGGGAAAAGAACAGGATGTTCATTGATTACAGTCAGACCATCAATTGGTACACGCAGCTCGACGCATACTCCTCCCACCCATATCTGACATGGTCAATCAGATTGCACAGTATCGGGTCTTTTCCACAGTGGACCTGAAGTCCACCTACCACCAGCTCCCCATCCACCAGGAGGACCGCCAATACACTCCGTTCGAAGCAGATGGCCGCCTCTATCACTTCCTTAGGATTCCCTTTGGTGTCACTAATGGGGTCTCGGTCTTCCAGTGAGAGCTGGACTGAATGGTTTTTTTTAATAAATTTAGTGTATCCAATTAATTTTTTTCCAATTAAGGGGCAATTTAGCGTGGCCAATCCCCCTACTCTGCACATCTTTGGGTTGTGGGGGTGAAACCCACGCAGACACGGGGAGAATGTGCAAACTCCACACGGACAGTCACCCAGAGCCGGGATCGAACCCGGGACCTCAGCTCCGTGAGGCAGCAATGCTAACCACTGCGCCACCGTGCTGCCCATGGACCGAATGGTTGACCGGTACGGACTGCGGGCCACCTCCTGTACGTAGATAACGTCGCCATCTGCGGCCACGATCAGCAGGACCACGACGCAAACCTCCAAAAATTCCTCCAGACTGCCAAACTCCTTAACCTCACCGACAATAAGGAGAAATCCGTGTTCCGCACCAACCACTTAGCCATCCTTGGCTATGTTGTGGAAAATGGAGTCCTAGGGCCCGACCTCAACCGCATGCGCCCCCTCATGGAACGCCCCATCCCCCACTGCTCCAAGGCCCTGAAACGATGCCTGGGGTTTTTCTCCTGCTATGCCCAGTGGGTCCCTAACTATGTGGACAAGGCCCCGCCCACTCATTCAGTCCACAGTTTTTCCCCTGACGGCTGAGGCCTGCCAGGCCATCAACCGCATCAAGGCAGACATCGCCACGGCCACGATGCACGCGGTTGACGAGTCCCTTCCCTTCCAGGTCGAGAGCGATGTGGCTCTGGCCGCCACCCTCAATCAGGCAGGCGCATAGCATTCTTCTCCCACACCCTCTGGGCCTCCGAAAAGGAGGCCAAGCCATTGTGGAAGCTGTGCGGCATTGGAGGCATTACCTGGCCCGCAGAAGATTCATTCACTTCATTGACCAACGATCGGTTGCCTTCATGTTCAATACACAGCGGGGCAAGATCAAGAACGACAAGATCTTGAGGTGGAGGATCGAGCTCTCCACCTATAACTACGAGACCTTCTATCGCCCCGGGAAACTCAATGAGCCCCCAGATACCCGCCAGTGCACAAGTGGACCGACTCCGGGCTCTCCACAATGACCTCTGCCACCCGGGGTCACCCAGTTCTTCCATTTTTATCAAGGCCCGTAACCTGCCCTACTCCATTGAGGAGGTCAAGACCGTGACCAGAGACTGCCCAGTCTGCGCAGAGTGCAAGCCGCACTTCTACCGACCAGATCGAGCGCACCTGCTGAATGCCTCCCGCCCCTTTGAGCGCCTCAGCGTGGATTTCCACTTCCACCGACCGCAACACGTACTTTCTGAACGTGATTGACGAGTACTCCCGGTTCCCATTCGCCATCCCCTGGCCCCGACATGACCTCGGCCACGGTCATCAAGGCCCAGCACAGCATCTTCACCTTGTTCGGGTTCCCCACCTCCATCCATAGCGATCGGGGTTCCTCCTTCCTGAGCAACGGGTTGCGTCAGTTCCTGCTCAACAGGGACATCACCTCCAGCAGGACGACCAGCTACAACCCCCGGGGCAACGGACAGGTGGAGAGGGAGAACGCGATAGTCTGGAAGGCCGCCCTGCTGGCCCTTCGGTCTAGGAATTTCCCGGTCTCCCGCTGGCAGGAGGTCCTCCCCGATGCGCTCCACTCCATCCGGTCGCTCCTGTGTACTGCCACCAATGAAACCCCTCACGAACGTGTGTTCTCCTTCCCCAGGAAGTCCACCTCCGGGGTCTCGCTCCCGTCCTGGCTGACAGTTCCTGGACCCGTCCTCCTCCGGAAGCAGGCGAGGAGTCACAAATCGGATCCTCTGGTGGAGAAAGTCCACCTCCTCCATGCCAACCCCGACGGGCGACAGGACACCGTCTCCCTCCGGGACCTGGCGCCCGCTGGGTCCCTACCCACAACCGTCCCCTCTCCCTCTGGTTGCCTCCCCTCGCCCCTGCACCGCCCACCCTCCCATCAGCGAACCTCACTGCGGCCCCCACCCCAGCAGCATCTGCCCCCTCACCGGATCCACTAAGGGGTGATGAAGGAGAGGACGACACGCTCCCCGAGCCGCAGGTGACCACATCGGCGCCCACACCACCACCAGGACTGAGGCAATCGCAGCGGAGGGTCAAGGCCCCCAACAGATTCAATCTGTTTGTTTTCGCCCCCGCTGGACTTTTTTTTAAACAGGGGGTGAATGTGGTAAACACCACTGGTAACTCACTACGCATATTACGGTACTGCCACACAGATAACACAGTAAATCCCAGCCTGCTGGCCCCTCCCAGCAGGCGGAGTATAACAGTGTGTGCTCCCCGGCGCTGCTCCCATTCTGGTTCCAGCTGCAGGAGGCACAACATCCTGTGCAATAAAGCCTCGATTGTTTCACCATTCTCCTCTCCTGGCTATTGATGGTACATCAGTGAGTTCCTTTGTAAAGTACAAAGGACCAAAAATAACAGCAGACAGAGAGAGAGACAGAGAGAGTGCGGGAGAAATGAACAGTGAGACAGACAGAGTGAAAGCGAGAGAGACAGAGAGAGAGACAGAGAGAGAGACAGAGAGAGACAGAGCGAGAGCAAGACACAGAGAGAGACTCAGAGAGAGACAAAGTGAGAGAGAGGGGGGGGGGAGAGACAGACAGAGACACAGAGAGGGTGACTGAGAGAGAGAGAGAGACAGAAAGAGACAGAGAAAGAGACAGAGAGAGAGACAGAGAGAGACAAAGTGAGAGACAGAGGAGGGGGGGGGAGAGACAGACAGAGACACAGAGAGGGTGACTGAGAGAGAGAGACAGAGAGAGTCAGAGACAGAGACAGAGAGAGAGAGACAGAGAGAGAGAGAGAGACACAGAGGAGAGAGAGACAGAGAGAGAGAGAGAGAGAGACAGAGAGACAGAGAGAGACAGAGAGAGAGAGAGACAGAGAGAGACAGAGAGAGAGAGACAGAGAGAGAGAGACAGAGAGAGAGAGAGAGACAGAGAGAGAGAGACAGAGAGAGAGAGACAGAGTGAGAGAGACAGAGAGAGAGAGACAGAGAGAGAGAGACAAAGAGAGAGAGAGAGAGAGAGGGGGGGGGGTGGGTGACGGAGAGTCTGAGAGATGGACACAGATAACAGAGCACTGACAGAAATAGCTCAGCCCTTTAGTCTCTGGGCAACAAGTGAATCCCTCTCGCTCGCTGCCAGTGCCTGATGCTTTGCGATGAGACTTTGCCATTGCTCAGTCGGGAGTCAGTGCTCCGTGACGTCAGTCAGAGCTTTATAGCAGTGACTGATGTGATGCCAGGCTGCCTGGGGAGCACCCCACGCTACAATGCCTGGCATCTGACCTCTCAGCACTGGCATTCCGCACCTTCCTGCCGCTATTAAAACAGTGCGCTGAGCCCTGGGTGATGTGTGTGTCTGTCAGGCGGGCACCCCCTCCATCGGTCCAGGCCTTCCCACCGACCTCTGTGAGCCCCCGCCCCTGCTCCGAGTCGGTCTGTTTGACAAGGGCCCAGGGGATGATTAATGGCCAGTGCCACATTCTAGCCTCAGGATCTGTGTGTGTGTCTCTGTCTGCCCAGGCCCTGAAGGACAAGGCAGTTGTTTCCATTACCACAGTGGGCAATTCGACCACATGTTGCATCGCTGGAGATCCCTGCTCACCCTGCCGGTATCCTATAGTGGGCCCCTCCCGCCTCTGGGAAATCATGCCCGGCGTATTGGAACTGCGGCAACGGGAATTCATGCACCACGCTCTCGGGGACTGCGGGCTCCACCCCGTGTTTGACAGCAGAATATCCGGCCGCCCTGAATAGCCGTGTCCTGGGGAAGGCTGTGGGGTGGGATCGGCACCCAGCCCCTTACCCGGGACTGCGAGGCAACGACAGCGCCCCAAACAAGGTCCCACAAAACTCTACGGGATCCTGCTGTGCATCCGGTGGCCACTGGAGGCTCCGACAACTCCGGCCCTTTTCACATCCCAATTCCCAACATTCCAACATTGGTGGCCGTGCTTTCAGCTGCCTGGGGGATTGGATTGAATTTTGTTTATTGTCACGTGTACCGAGGTACAATGAAAAGTATTTTCCTGCAAGCAGCTCAACAGATCATTCAGTAAAATGGGAAGAAAGGAAAATACATAACAGGGCAACACAAGGTATACAATGTAACTACATAAACACCGGCATAGGGTGAAGCATACAGGGTGTCGTGTTAATGAGGTCAGTCCATAAGAGGGTCATTTAGGAGTCTGGTGACAGTGGGGAAGAAGCTGTTTTTGAGTCTGTTCGTCCGTGTTCTCAGACTTCTGTATCTCCTGCCCGATGGAAGAAGTTGGAAGAGTGAGTAAGCCGGGTGGGAGGGATCTTTGATTATGCTGCCCGCTTTCCCCAGGCAGCGGGAGGTGTAGATGGAGTCCATGGATGGGAGGCGGGTTTGTGTGATGGACTGGGCTGTGTTCACGACTCTCTGAAGTTTCTTGCGGTCCTGGGCCGAGCAGTTGCCATACCAGGCTGTGATGCAGCCCAAGAGGATGCTCTCTATAGTGCATCTGTAAAAGTTGGTAAGGGTTAATGTGGACATGCCGAATTTCCTTAGTTTCCTGAGGAAGTAAAGGCCCTGTTGTGCTTTCTTGGTGATAGCGTCGACATGAGTGGACCAGGACAGATTTTTGGTGATGTGCACCCCTAGGAATTTGAAACTGCTAACCATCTCCACCTCGGCTCCGTTGATGCTGACAGGGGTGTGTACAGTACTTTGCTTCCTGAAGTCAATGACCAGCTCTATAGTTTTGCTGGCATTGAGGGAGAGATTGTTGTCGCTGCACCACTCCACCAGGTTCTCTATCTCCCTCCTGTATTCTGACTCGTCGTTATTCAAGATCCGGCCCACTATGGTCGTATCGTCAGCAAACTTATAGATGGAGTTGGAACCAAATTTTGTTCCATCAGAAAATCTCCTGTCCCATCAGGGGCGACAACACTCTGCTACTCAAAAATCAAGGACGCCGACCGTTCCATCCCCCGATCGCACTTTGGGAAATCAGACCACAGGGTGTATCAACCCTCTGACAGTGCGGCACTCCCTCAGTACTGACCCTCTGATAGTGCAGCACTCCCTCTGTACTGACCCTCTGACAGTGCAGCGCTCCCTCAGTACTGACCCCCTGACAGTGCAGCACTCCCTCAGTACTGACCCTGTGACAGTGCGGCACTCCCTCAGTACTGACCCTCTGACAGTGCAGCACTCCCTCAGTACTGACCCTCTGACAGTGCAGCACTCCCTCAGTACTGACCCTCTGACAGTGCAGCACTCCCTCAGTACTGACCCTCTGACAGTGCGGAACTCCCTCAGTGTTTGGGATTTTGCAGAGAGGTTTGAACCCTCGACCTGCTGAACAGAGGGAGGAATCATTCCCAGGTCTCCAAGTTCAGTAAACTTCACGGTTCCGATCAGAAATTCACCCTTCCGGGACAAGGAGTTCGGAACAACACACAACAGGATGGGAATGCTGAAATCGCCAGAATTAGCACAGGATTATTGTCATTTCCCATGAATTAGATTTCAAAATAGATTCATTTAACTGAGGCCATGTGGAGGAGAATTTCCTGCTCGGAATACACACCCTCTACACTGTCCCCATCAAACACTCCCAGGACAGGTACAGCACGGGGTTAGATACAGAGTAAAGCTCCCTCTACACTGTCCCCATCAAACACTCCCAGGACAGGTACAGCACGGGGTTAGATACAGAGTAAAGCTCCCTCTACACTGTCCCCATCAAACACTCCCAGGGCAGGTACAGCACGGGGTTAGATACAGAGTAAAGCTCCCTCTACACTGTCCCATCAAACACTCCCAGGACAGGTACAGCACGGGGTTAGATACAGAGGAAAGCTCCCTCTACACTGTCCCCATCAAACACTCCCAGGACAGGTACAGCATGGGGTTAGATACAGAGTAAAGCTCCCTCTACACTGTCCTCATCAAACACTCCCAGGACAGGTACAGCAAGGGGTTAGATACAGAGTAAAGCTCCCTCTACACTGTCCCCATCAAACACTCCCAGGACAGGTACAGCACGGGGTTAGATACAGAGTAAAGCTCCCTCCACACGGTCCCCATCAAACACTCCCAGGGCAGGTACAGCACGGGGTTAGATACAGAGTAAAGCTCCCTCTACACTGTCCCCATCAAACACTCCCAGGACAGGTACAGCACGGGGTTAGATACAGAGTAAAGCTCCCTCTACACTGTCCCCATCAAACACTCCCAGGACAGGTACAGCACAGGGTTAGATACAGAGTAAAGCTCCCTCTACACTGTCCCCATCAAACACTCCCAGGACAGGTACAGCACGGGGTTAGATACAGAGTAAAGCTCCCTCGACACTGTCCCCATCAAACACTCCCAGGACAGGTAGTTGATGAAGTTCTTCCGCGAAGCGGCGTTCCTGTTAGTGGAATATAGACAGCAGCTGGTGGGGTGGCGAGGAAGCGATCAGCTGTGAGCTGTTGGGAAGCTCCCGTTTCCCATCCACGTCAGTCAGGAAGTGAGTGAATTCCGAGAGGAAGGAGCCTCCGTCGCTGCCACTGGGGACAGCAGGTACTCTGTTCATTGGGATGTTGGAGGGCTCCTCACTGCGAGTTAACCACTGATAATCCGAGGGTTAGAATATCAGAGCTGGGAGGCTCTCAAACCCTGGTTAGGCCCCAGCTGGAGCACTGTGCGCCATTCTCGTCGCCACTCTATAGGAAGGATGTGATTGCGCTGGACAGGGTGCAGAGGAGATTCTCCAAGGGATTGTCTGGGATGGAGCGTTTCAGCTGGGAAGAGAGGCCGGTTACACTGGGGTTGTTTTCATTGGAGCAGAGGAGGCTGAGGGGGGAACCCGATTGTGGTGGACAAAATTGTGAGGGACACAGATCGGGTGGATTGGAAGGAACTTTCTCTTTAACGGAGGGTCAATAACCGGGGACACAGATTTACAGCGAGGGGCAGGAGATTGAGAGGACATTCGAGGACAAGTTTCCACCCAGAGGGTGATGGGAGTCTGGAACTCTCTGCCTGAAAGGGGGGTGGTGGCGGGAACTCTAACAACAATTAAGAAGTGTTGAGATGTGCTCTTTAAACGCCAGAGGCACGGTGCGAGTGATGGAATATAGGATTATAACAGATTGGTGTGACATGGCCGGCGAGAATGGAGGGGCCGAAGGGCCTGTTTTGGTGCTGTAAAACTCTGACACCAGACAATGTCAGACATAGAATTCAGGTCTCCAGCCGCATATACCCCCCTCAGCCCTGTTTACCCCCCTCGGCCCCGCTTACCCCCTCGGCCCCGTTTACCCCCCCTAGCCCCGCTTATCCCCCTCGGCCCCGCTTACCCCCCTCGACCCCATTTACCCCCCTCGGCCCCGTTTACCCCCCTCGACCCCGTTTACCCCCTCAGCCCCGTTTACCCCCCTCAGCCCCGCTTACCCCGCTCAGCCCCGCTTACCCCCCTCAGCCCCGCTTACCCCCCTCAGCCCCGCTTACCCCCCTCAGCCCCGCTTACCCCCCTCGGCCCCGTTTACCCCCCCTAGCCCCGCTTATCCCCCTCGGCCCCGCTTACTCCCCTCGGCCCCGTTTACCCCCCTCGGCCCCACTTACCCCCCTCGGCCCCGCTTACCCCCCCTCAGCCCCGCTTACCCCCCTCGGCCCCGCTTACCCCCTCGGCGCCGCTTACCCCCCTCGGCCCCGCTTATCCCCCTCGGCCCCGCTTACCCCCCTCGGCCCCGCTTACCCCCCTCGGCCCCGCTTACCCCCCTCGACCCCATTTACCCCCCTCGGCCCCGTTTACCCCCCTCGACCCCGTTTACCCCCCTCAGCCCCGTTACCCCCCTCAGCCCCGCTTACCCCGCTCAGCCCCGCTTACCCCCCTCAGCCCCGCTTACCCCCCTCAGCCCCGCTTACCCCCCTCGGCCCCGTTTACCCCCCCTAGCCCCGCTTATCCCCCTCGGCCCCGCTTACTCCCCTCGGCCCCGTTTACCCCCCTCGGCCCCACTTACCCCCCTCGGCCCCGCTTACCCCCCCTCAGCCCGCTTACCCCCCTCGGCCCCGCTTACCCCCTCGGCGCCGCTTACCCCCCTCGGCCCCGCTTATCCCCCTCGGCCCCGCTTACCCCCCTCGGCCCCGCTTACCCCCCTCGGCCCCGCTTACCCCCCTCAGCCCAGCTTACCCCCCCCTCGGCCCCGCTTACCCCCCTCGGCCCCGCTTACCCCCCTCGGCCCCGCTTACCCCCCCTCGGCCCCGCTTACCCCCCTCGGCCCCGCTTACCCCCCTCGGCCCCGCTTACCCCCTCGGCGCCGCTTACCCCACCCTCGGCCCCGCTTACCCCCCCCCCTCGGCCCCGCTTACCCCCCTCGGCCCCGCTTACCCCCCTCGGCCCCGCTTACCCCCTCGGCCCCGCTTACCCCCCTCGGCCCCGTTTACCCCCCTCGGCCCCGCTTACCCCCCCTCGGCCCCGCTTACCCCCCTCGGCCCCGCTTACCCCCCCCTCGGCCCCGCTTACCCCCTCGGCGCCGCTTACCCCACCCTCGGCCCCGCTTACCCCCCCCCCTCGGCCCCGCTTACCCCCCTCGGCCCCGCTTACCCCCCTCGGCCCCGCTTACCCCCTCGGCCCCGCTTACCCCCCTCGGCCCCGTTTACCCCCCTCGGCCCCGCTTACCCCCCCTCGGCCCCGCTTACCCCCCTCGGCCCCGCTTACCCCCCTCGGCCCCGCTTACCCCCCTCGGCCCCGCTTACCCCCCTCGGCCCCGCTTACCCCCCTCGGCGCCGCTTACCCCACCCTCGGCCCCGCTTACCCCCCCCCTCGGCCCCGCTTACCCACCTCGGCCCCGCTTACCCCCCTCGGCCCACGCTTACCCCCCTCGGCCCCGCTTACCCCCCTCGGCCCCGCTTACCCCCCTCGGCCCCGTTTACCCCCCTCGGCCCCGCTTACCCCCCCTCGGCCCCGCTTACCCCCCTCGGCCCCGCTTACCCCCCTCGGCCCCGTTTACCCCCCTCTGCCCCGCTTACCCCCCTCGGCCCCGCTTACCCCCCCCTCAGCCCCATTTACCCCCCTCGGCCCCGCTTACCCCCCTCAGCCCCGCTTACCCCCCCTCGGCCCCGTTTACCCCCCCTCAGCCCCGTTTACCCCCCTCGGCCCCGCTTACCCCCTCAGCCCCACTTACCCCCCTCAGCCCCGTTTACCCCCCCTCGGCCCCGCTTACCCCCCCCTCGGCCCCGCTTACCCCCTCATCCCCGCTTACCCCCCTCGGCCCCGTTTACCCCCCTCGGCCCCGCTTACCCCCCTCGGCCCCGCTTACCCCCCTCGGCCCCGCTTACCCCCCTCGGCCCCGCTTACCCCCCTCGGCCCCGTTTACCCCCCTCGGCCCCGCTTACCCCCCTCAGCCCCGCTTACCCCCCTCAGCCCCGCTTACCCCCCTCAGCCCCGCTTACCCCCCTCGGCCCCGTTTACCCCCCTCGGCCCCGCTTACCCCCCCCTCGGCTCTGTTCACCCCCTCAGGAGGGCTCACATTCTCAGTCTAGAAGAGTTTATGAAGCATCTTCATTGTTATAAAGTAGGGAAGGCAGAAACCAATTATCCCACAGCAAGCTCACACAAACAGCAATGTGATAACAACCCAAATCACCTGTCTGAAGTCATGTGTTTTTTAATAAATTTAGAGTACCCAATTCATTTTTCCCAATTAAGGGGCAATTTAACGTGGCCAATCCACCTACCCTGCACATCTTTGGGTTGTGGGGGCAGCAGACACGGGGAGAATGTGCAAACTCCACACGGACTGTGACCCAGAGCCAGGATCAAACCAGGGACCCCGGCTCCGTGAGGCAGCAGTGCTAACTGTCATACCTAAGGTTGGCTGAAGGACAGAAATGGCCCCAGGACCACGGGGAGATCGCGATACCGACTCTCCGACGGTACCAGCGCCGGCCCTAGGGTTCATGGCGCCCCGGGCAAGCTGAACTTCGGCGCCCTTTGGGGGGGGGGGGGGGCGCCGAGGGGGGGGGGGGGGAGGAGGGGGGGGCGAGGGGGGGGGCGCCGAGGGGGGGGGGGGGGGGGGGAGGGGGGGAGGGGTGGGGGGGGGCGAGGGGGGGGGGGCGGGGGGGAGCGGACCGAGAGGGGGGCGGGGGGAGCGGACCGAGCGGGGGGCGGACCGAGCCGAGGGGGGGCTGACCGAGGGGGAGGGCGGCCACCGCGCATGCGCTGGTTTGCACCGGCCCAACTGCGCATGCGCGGGACCCGAGTCTCTGGCGCCCCCTAGCACATGCGGGCGACTGCCCGAGTTGCCTGTGCCTTGAGCCGGCCCTGGACGGTACTGAGGGAGTGCCGCACAGTCAGAGGCACTCCCTCAGCACTGACCCTCTGACAGTGCGGCACTCCCTCAGCACTGACCCTCTGACAGTGCGGCACTCCCTCAGCACTGACCCTCTGACAGTGCGGCACTCCCTCAGTACTGACCCTCTGACAGTGCAGCACTCCCTCAGGACTGACCCTCTGACAGTGCGGCACTCCCTCAGTACTGACCCTCTGACAGTGCGGCACTCCCTCAGTACTGACCCTCTGACTGTGCGGCACTCCCTCAGTCACTGACCCTCTGACAGTGCAGCACTCCCTCAGCACTGACCCTCTGACAGTGCGGCACTCCCTCAGCACTGACCCTCTGACAGTGCGGCACTCCCTCAGCACTGACCCTCTGACAGTGCGGCACTCCCTCAGTACTGACCCTCTGACAGTGCAGCACTCCCTCAGTACTGACCCTCTGACTGTGCGGCACTCCCTCAGTCCTGACCCTCTGACAGTGCAGCACTCCCTCAGTACTGACCCTCTGACAGTGCAGCACTCCCTCAGTACTGACCCTCTGACCGTGCGGCACTCCCTCAGTACTGACCCTCTGACAGTGCGGCACTCCCTCAGTACTGACCCTCTGACAGTGCGGCACTCCCTCAGCACTGACCCTCTGACAGTGCGGCACTCCCTCAGCACTGACCCTCTGACAGTGCGGCACTCCCTCAGTACTGACCCTCTGACAGTGCAGCACTCCCTCAGTACTGACCCTCTGACTGTGCGGCACTCCCTCAGTCCTGACCCTCTGACAGTGCAGCACTCCCTCAGTACTGACCCTCTGACAGTGCAGCACTCCCTCAGTACTGACCCTCTGACTGTGCGGCACTCCCTCAGTACTGACCCTCTGACAGTGCGGCACTCCCTCAGTCCTGACCCTCTGACAGTGCGACACTCCCTCAGTACTGACCCTCTGACAGTGCAGCACTCAGTCAGTACTGACCCTCTGACAGTGCTGCGCTCCCTCAGTACTGACCCTCCCACAGTGCGGCGCTCCCTCAGTACTGACCCTCTGACAGTGCAGCACTCCCTCAGTACTGACCCTCTGACAGTGCGGCACTCCCTCAGTACTGACCCTCTGACAGTGCGGCGCTCCCTCAGTACTGACCCTCTGACAGTGCAGCACTCCCTCAGTACTGACCCTCTGACAGTGCGGCGCTCCCTCAGCACTGACCCTCTGACAGTGCGGCACTCCCTCAGTACTGACCCTCTGACAGTGCTGCACTCCCTCAGTACTGACCCTCTGACAGTGCAGCACTCCCTCAGTACTGACCCTCTGACAGTGCGGCACTCCCTCAGTACTGACCCTCTGACAGTGCAGGACTCCCTCAGTACTGACCCTCTGACAGTGCGGCACTCCCTCAGCACTGACCCTCTGACAGTGCGGCACTCCCTCAGTACTGACCCTCTGACAGTGCTGCACTCCCTCAGTACTGACCCTCTGACAGTGCAGCGCTCCCTCAGTACTGACCCTCTGACAGTGCAGCGCTCCCTCAGTACTGACCCACTGACAGTGCGGCACTCCCTCAGTACTGACCCTCTGACAGTGCGGCACTCCCTCAGTACTGACCCTCTGACAGTGCGGCACTCCCTCAGTACTGACCCTCTGACAGTGCGGCACTCCCTCAGTACTGACCCTCTGACAGTGCGGCGCTCCCTCAGTACTGACCCTCTGACAGTGCAGCACTCCCTCAGTACTGACCCTCTGACAGTGCGGCACTCCCACAGTACTGACCCTCTGATAGTGCGGCACTCCCTCAGTACTGACCCTCTGACAGTGCGGCATTCCCTCAGTACTGACCCTCTGACAGTGCGGCACTCCCTCAGTACTGACCCTCTGATAGTGCGGCACTCCCTCAGTACTGACCTTCTGAGTGCGGTGGTCCCGAGGGAACACCAGGGGGCAATGCTGGACAACCTGCGGCCTATTGGCCAAAGGCAGCCCATCGGAGTTTCGAGTGCGGCCCTTCACACACGGCGTTGACCATTTTCCAAGCGCAGGATCCTCCCAGATCCCCGACCGTGGAGCAGTTTCTCCCAACTGGTGTGACCAACATGATTCGCTTCGGAAGCATTTGGAGTGCGTTGGGACGGTTGTCACATTGTTGACTGTGGGAGTTTTGCTCAACTGCGCATCAAATCCAAGTGTTAATAACTCCTTCATAATTCATTTCTAGTTAATACTAGTTTTTCTGAATGAATGATTAAGTATTTTCCAGAACACACCAGGAAATATTCAGTCAGTATTGAAAGTACTCAGTATTATTCAGCAACTCAGTGGGTGACACCCCAATTCACCTGGGGGTTCCATGAGGCGCAGCAAAGCAACTCACTAACTTACCTTTCCCATCACTGCCACAGGGTTAGATACAGAGTAAAGCTCCCTCGACACTGTCCCCATCAAACACTCCCAGGACAGGTACAGCACGGGGTTAGATACAGAGTAAAGCTCCCTCTACACTGTCCCCATCAAACACTCCCAGGACAGGGACAGGACTGACGGGGGTATTATGTGAGAGAGTGGGGGGGGGATGATATCTGTCACTGGGTCAGGGTGTAGGTTTTGTTGGGGGGGGGGTGCAGGACGATGGCTGAGATATCTCCCCCCCCCCCCACCCCGGGGATTATGTTTTGGGACGGAGCTTCCCAAATTGATGGCTTCTGGCTGCGCTGTCTGATGGACGCAGCTGTGTGGCATTCTGGAGCAGGTCCAGAGAGGATGAAAGGCGGGATGGGGGGGGGAGGGAGGGAGGGGGGGGGGGCAGCACAAACAGACCAGCAGCGCTGCCAAGGCATTCCAGACAAGGACAGTAACGTCTGTCCCCTCGAGGCTGGACCTCCCTGAACGAGGGGGCGGGGGGTGTGGGAGGAATGGGGGGTGGGGAGGGGGAGGGGAACTGGGAGGGGGAGGGGTGTGTGGGGAGGGGTGTGTGGGGGTGTGGTTGGGGAGGGGGAGGTGGGTGGGGTGGGGAGGGGAGGGGGGATGTGGGGAGGGGGTGCAGTTGGGGGGAGGGGGTGTGGTTGGGGGGAGGGGTGCAGTTGGGGAGGGGGAGGGGGTGCGGTTAGGGGGAGGGGGTGCAGTTGGGGGGCAGGGGGTGCAGTTTGGGGGGAGGGGGGTGTGGTTGGGGGGAGTGGGTGCGGTTGGGGAGGGAGAGGGGGTGCAGTTGGGGGGAGGGGGTGCAGTTGGGAGGAGGGGGTGCAGTTTGGGGGGAGGGGGTGCGGTTGGGGGGGAGGGGGTGCGGTTGGGGGGAGGGGGTGCGGTTGGGGGGAGGGGGTGTGGTTGGGGAGGGGGAGGGGGGAGGGGGTGCGGTTGGGGGGAGGAGGTGCAGTTGGGGGGAGGGGGTGTGGTTGGGGGGGAGGGGTGCGGTTGGGGAGGGGGAGGGGGTGCTGTTGGGGGAGGGGGTGCAGTTGGGGGGCAGGGGGTGCAGTTTGGGGGGAGGGGGGTGTGGTTGGGGGGAGGGGGTGCGGTTGGGGAGGGGGAGGGGGTGCAGTGGGGGGGAGGGGGTGCAGTTTGGGGAGGAGGGGGTGCGGTTGGGGGGGAGGGGGTGCAGTTGGGGGGAGGGGGTGTAGTTTGGGGGGAGGGGGTGTGGTTGGGGGGGAGGGGTGCGGTTGGGGAGGGGGAGGGGGTGCTGTTGGGGGGAGGGGGTGCAGTTGGGGGGCAGGGGGTGCAGTTTGGGGGGAGGGGGGTGTGGTTGGGGGGAGGGGGTGCGGTTGGGGAGGGGGAGGGGGTGCAGTTGGGGGGAGGGGGTGCAGTTTGGGGAGGGGGGGGTGCGGTTGGGGGGGTGGGGTGCAGTTGGGGGGAGGGGGTGTAGTTTGGGGGGAGGGGGTGCGGTTGGGGGGGAGGGGGTGCGGTTGGGATGAGGGGGTGCGGTTGGGGGGGAGGGGGTGCGGTTGGGGGGGAGGGGGTGCGGTTGGGGGGGAGGGGGTGTGGTTGGGGGGAGGGGGTGTGGTTGGGGGGAGGGGTGCGGTTGGGGGGAGGGGGTGTGGTTGGGGGGGAGGGGGTGTGGTTGGGGGGGAGGGGGTTCGGTTGGGATGAGGGGGTGCGGTTGGGGGGGAGGGGGTGTGGTTGGGGGGGAGGGGGTGCGGTTGGGATGAGGGGGTGCGGTTGGGGGGGAGGGGGTGTGGTTGGGGGGGAGGGGGTGCGGTTGGGGGGGGAGGGGGTGTGGTTGGGGGGGGTGTGGTTGGGGGGAGGGTGTGTGGTTGGGGGGAGGGGTGTGGTTGGGGGGAGGGGTGCGGTTGGGGGGAGGGGGTGCAGTCTGGGGGAGGGTGTGTGGTTGGGGGGGAGGGGGGTGCGGTTTTGGGGGGGAGGGGGTGTGGTTGGGGGGAGGTGGTGCGGTTGGGGGGAGGGGGTGCGGTTGGGGGGAGGGATGCGATTGGGGAGGGGGTGCGGTTGGAGAGGGGGAAGGGAGGGGATGGGGAGGGGATGGGGATGGGTGTGTGGGGGGTGTGTGGGGGTGGGGTGGGGTGGGGAAGGGGGATGTGGGGAGGGGGTGTGGTTGGGGGAGGGGACGTTGGTGGGGAGGGGACTTCGGTGGGGAGGGGTGTGTGGGGGAGGGGGAGGGGAGGTGGGTGGGGTGGGGGGGAGGGGGGATATGGGGGGTGAGGGGGAGGGGTGGGTGGGGTAGGGAGGGGGCTGTGGGGAGGGGATGTGGGGAGGGGGGATGTGGGTACCCGCCGTACCATTGTGGGCACGGAACACAAATCTATCATCGGAGTGGACATCCCAGACAGTGCTGTGGCCGAGGATCATTGCGACTGGCAACGGGGTACAATGGCGCAGTTACCCGATGAGATGTGGGGCGCAAGTAAAAATGGAGGAAGATAAGCCAGATGAAGAGATGGAGGAGCCAACGGGAACTCCAGAATGTGGCTGTGGTACAGGAACATGATGAACCGTTCACAGGGTATTGGCTTCGAGGTGAATTCAGATCCAGACCAGCCAGTGAGTTTCACTCCGGAGTTTAAGTTTGACCCAAATGAGTATTTCACAAATGAAGCAGTGACCGAGACAAACACAATGAGACCCCAGCCGGACGAGTCGGAGCTTTTCTCCTTTGATGCTCCGGAAACTACAGGATGCCAGGTCGACGAGAAGAAAGGGAAATACAAACATCACAATGAAGAGAATTAAATCGAAGCCGAGGCTTCAGGGTCGGCGCTCTAGTCGCACAGTTACGGAAACTGCCCCAAATGACTCTTCCTTCGATCTTTTTAGTCCTCCTGACGTTCCAGAGATTGGGAAAATGGATGAAGGTTACGCGGCGCGACTTTCTGCTGGCTTTAGAACATAGAACAGTACAGCACACAACAGAACAGGCCCTTCGGCCCTCGATGTTGTGCTGAGCCATGATCACCCTACTCAAACCCACATATCCACCCTATACCCGTAACCAAACAACCCCCCCCCCCCCTTAACCTTACTTTTTAGGACACTACGGGCAATTTAGCATGGCCAATCCACCTATCCCGCACATCTTTGGACTGTGGGAGGAAACCGGAGCACCCGGAGGAAACCCACGCACACACGGGGAGGACGTGCAGACTCCACACAGACAGTGACCCAGCCGGGAATCGAACCTGGGACCCTGGAGCTGTGAAGCATTGATGCTAACCACCATGCTACCCTGCTGCCCTATTGCAATTGGTTATTCTTTCCGTAATCTCATTATTCCAATAGCAGCGTCAGACTTGGCAGGAAAAGCGGGAATGCTGATTACGGGAGAAGGGTGAAGGAGACCGTGGAAATGTATTTCGCTCATTTGGCATTGGCGACGAGTAACGTTTATTTACTGTATTTAGCGGGAGTGCCGAGGTGGGGCACAGGTGGCGCCGAGTCTGCGCAGGACACCGAGAAGTGTGAAAGCTCGAAGATGGCGCGGGCAGAGGCAGGAAGTGAGACAGCAGCAGCAGAAACATCAGGCGAGAGCTACTCCCCGTTCTGGAGAAACTGGCTCCAGGGGGCGTACAGTCACCCCATGTCCACGAAACGGTCCCCGTAGCGGACTCCCCGATACTCGAGGCCACTCCACCCAGAGACGTGCTGGAGGAGCAGACGGATGTATCTGCGTGCAGTTTGTGCTGGAGGAGCAGACGGATGTATCTGCGTGCAGTTTGTGCTGGAGGAGCAGACGGATGTATCTGCGTGCAGTTTGTACTGGAGGAGCAGACGGATGTATCTGCGTGCAGTCTGTGCTGGAGGAGCAGACGGATGTATCTGCGTGCAGTTTGTGCTGGAGGAGCAGACGGATGTATCTGAGTGCAGTTTGTGCTGGAGGAGCAGACGGATGTATCTGCGTGCAGTTTGTGCTGGAGGAGCAGACGGATGTATCTGCGTGCAGTTTGTGCTGGAGGAGCAGACGGATGTATCTGCGTGCAGTTTGTGCTGGAGGAGCAGATGGATGTATCTGCGTGCAGTTTGTGCTGGAGGGGCAGACGGATGTATCTGAGTGCAGTTTGTGCTGGAGGGGCAGACGGATGTATCTGAGTGCAGTTTGTGCTGGAGGGGCAGACGGATGTATCTGAGTGCAGTTTGTGCTGGAGGAGCAGACGGATGTATCTGAGTGCAGTTTGTGCTGGAGGGGCAGACGGATGTATCTGAGTGCAGTTTGTGCTGGAGGAGCAGACGGATGTATCTGAGTGCAGTTTGTGCTGGAGGAGCAGACGGATGTATCTGAGTGCAGTTTGTGCTGGAGGAGCAGACGGATGTATCTGCGTGCAGTTTGTGCTGGAGGAGCAGACGGATGTATCTGCGTGCAGTTTGTGCTGGAGGAGCAGACGGATGTATCTGCGTGCAGTTTGTGCTGGAGGAGCAGACGGATGTATCTGCGTGCAGTTTGTGCTGGAGGAGCAGACGGATGTATCTGCGTGCAGTTTGTGCTGGAGGAGCAGACGGATGTATCTGTGTGCAGTTTGTGCTGGAGGAGCAGACGGATGTATCTGTGTGCAGTTTGTGCTGGGACAGCAGACGGATGTATCTGTGTGCAGTTTGTGCTGGAGGAGCAGACGGATGTATCTGCGTGCAGTCTGTGCTGGAGCAGCAGACGGATGTATCTGCGTGCAGTTTGTGCTGGAGGAGCAGACGGATGTATCTGCGTGCAGTTTGTGCTGGAGGAGCAGACGGATGTATCTGAGTGAAGTTTGTGCTGGAGGAGCAGACGGATGTATCTGCGTGCAGTTTGTGCTGGAGGAGCAGACGGATGTATCTCTGTGCAGTTTGTGCTGGGACAGCAGACGGATGTATCTGCGTGCAGTTTGTGCTGGAGGAGCAGACGGATGTATCTGCGTGCAGTCTGTGCTGGAGGAGCAGACGGATGTATCTGCGTGCAGTTTGTGCTGGGACAGCAGACGGATGTATCTGCGTGCAGTCTGTGCTGGAGGAGCAGACGGATGTATCTGCGTGCAGTTTCTGCTGGGACAGCAGACGGATGTATCTGCGTGCAGTTTGTGCTGGAGGATCAGACGGATGTATCTGCGTGCAGTTTGTGCTGGAGCAGCAGACGGATGTATCTGCGTGCAGTTTGTGCTGGAGGATCAGACGGATGTATCTGTGAAGTTTGTGCTGGAGGAGCAGACGGATGTATCTGCGTGCAGTTTGTGCTGGAGGAGCAGACGGATGTATCTGCGTGCAGTTTGTGCTGGAGGAGCAGACGGATGTATCTGCGTGCAGTTTGTGTTGGGGGAGCAGACGGATGTATCTGCGTGCAGTTTGTGCTGGAGGAGCAGACGGATGTATCTGCGTGCAGTTTGTGCTGGAGGAGCAGACGGATGTATCTGCGTGCAGTTTGTGCTGGAGGAGCAGACGGATGTATCTCTGTGCAGTTTGTGCTGGAGGAGCAGACGGATGTATCTGAGTGCAGTTTGTGCTGGAGGAGCAGACGGATGTATCTGCGTGCAGTTTGTGCTGGAGGAACAGACGGATGTATCTGCGTGCAGTTTGTGCTGGAGGAGCAGACGGATGTATCTGTGTGCAGTTTGTGCTGGAGGAGCAGACGGATGTATCT
The DNA here is from genome assembly GCF_902713615.1 of Scyliorhinus canicula. NCBI lineage: Eukaryota > Metazoa > Chordata > Chondrichthyes > Carcharhiniformes > Scyliorhinidae > Scyliorhinus > Scyliorhinus canicula. Next base: position 917,984 of record NC_052166.1, read on the forward strand.
GCGTGCAGTTTGTGCTGGGGCAGCAGACGGATGTATCTGCGTGCAGTTTGTGCTGGAGGAGCAGACGGATGTATCTGCGTGCAGTTTGTGCTGGAGGAGCAGACGGATGTATCTGCGTGCAGTTTGTGCTGGGGCAGCAGACGGATGTATCTGCGTGCAGTTTGTGCTGGGGCAGCAGACGGATGTATCTGCGTGCAGTTTGTGCTGGAGGAGCAGACGGATGTATCTGTGTGCAGTTTGTGCTGGAGGAGCAGACGGATGTATCTGCGTGCAGTTTGTGCTGGGACAGCAGACGGATGTATCTGCGTGCAGTTTGTGCTGGAGGAGCAGACGGATGTATCTGAGTGCAGTTTGTGCTGGAGGAGCAGACGGATGTATCTGAGTGAAGTTTGTGCTGGAGGAGTAGACGGATGTATCTGAGTGAAGTTTGTGCTGGGACAGCAGACGGATGTATCTGAGTGAAGTTTGTGCTGGAGGAGCAGACGGATGTATCTGCGTGCAGTTTGTGCTGGGACAGCAGACGGATGTATCTGCGTGCAGTTTGTGCTGGAGGGGCAGATGGATGTATCTGCGTGCAGTTTGTGCTGGGGCAGCAGACGGATGTATCTGCGTGCAGTTTGTGCTGGAGGAGCAGACGGATGTATCTGCGTGCAGT
>NC_052166.1:923638-937380 GCF_902713615.1 Scyliorhinus canicula
CACTGTCAGAGGGTCAGTACTGAGGGAGTGCTGCACTGTCAGAGGGTCAGTACTGAGGAAGTGCCGCACTGTCAGAGGGTCAGTACTGAGGGAGTGCTGCACTGTCAGAGGGTCAGTACTGAGGGAGTGCCGGACTGTCAGAGGGTCAGTACTGAGGGAGTGCCGCACTGTCAGAGGGTCAGTGCTGAGGGAGTGCTGCACTGTCAGAGGGTCAGTACTGAGGGAGTGCCGCACTGTCAGAGGGTCAGTACTGAGGGAGTGCCGCACTGTCAGAGGGTCAGCACTGAGGGAGCGCTGCACTGTCAGAGGGTCAGTACTGAGGGAGTGCCGCACTGTCAGAGGGTCAGTTCTGAGTGAGTGCCGCACTGTCAGAGGGTCAGTACTGAGGGAGTGCCGCACTGTCAGAGGGTCTGTACTGAGGGAGTGCCGCACTGTCAGAGGGTCAGTGCTGAGGGAGTGCTGCACTGTCAGAGGGTCAGTACTGAGGGAGTGCCGCACTGTCAGAGGGTCAGTACTGAGGGAGTGCCGCACTGTCAGAGGGTCAGCACTGAGGGAGCGCTGCACTGTCAGAGGGTCAGTACTGAGGGAGTGCCGCACTGTCAGAGGGTCAGTTCTGAGGGAGTGCCGCACTGTCAGAGGGTCAGCACTGAGGGAGTGCTGCACTGTCAGAGGGTCAGTACTGAGGGAGTGCCGCACTGTCAGAGGGTCAGTACTGAAGGAGTGCCGCACTGTCAGAGGGTCAGTACTGAGGGAGCGCCGCACTGTCAGAGGGTCAGTACTGAGGGAGTGCTGCACTGTCAGAGGGTCAGTACTGAGGGAGTGCTGCACTGTCAGAGGGTCAGTACTGAGGGAGTGCCGCACTGTCAGAGAGTCAGTACTGAGGGAGTGCCGCACTGTCAGAGGGTCAGTACTGAGGGAGTGCTGCACTGTCAGAGGGTCAGTACTGAGGGAATGCCGCACTGTCAGAGGGTCAGCACTGAGGGAGCGCTGCACTGTCAGAGGGTCAGTACTGAGGGAGTGCCGCACTGTCAGAGGGTCAGTTCTGAGGGAGTGCCGCACTGTCAGAGGGTCAGCACTGAGGGAGTGCTGCACTGTCAGAGGGTCAGTACTGAGGGAGTGCCGCACTGTCAGAGGGTCAGTACTGAAGGAGTGCCGCACTGTCAGAGGGTCAGTACTGAGGGAGCGCCGCACTGTCAGAGGGTCAGTACTGAGGGAGTGCTGCACTGTCAGAGGGTCAGTACTGAGGGAGTGCTGCACTGTCAGAGGGTCAGTACTGAGGGAGTGCCGCACTGTCAGAGGGTCAGTACTGAGGGAGTGCCGCACTGTCAGAGGGTCAGTACTGAGGGAGTGCTGCACTGTCAGAGGGTCAGTACTGAGGGAATGCCGCACTGTCAGAGGGTCAGTACTGAGGGAGCGCCGCACTGTCAGAGGGTCAGTACTGAGAGAGTGCTGCACTGTCAGAGGGTCAGTTCTCTGGAAGTCAGTACAGTGTGGGAGGGTCAGTGTCATGGGAGCCCTATCCTGCCTGACTGAGTTTGGGGGAACCATTGACAGGTAACGTTTGGGATCTCTCTGGTTGCAAATTGCTTACTTTGTTTTCTATAACAGCGGATACGATTTCTATAAAACTTTTTTTGGTTTTGGGATGTGCTTGGGTGGTGATCGGGGGCTGGGGAAATGTTAGAATTTGATCTATTTTAACATTCATTCCGAGGTAGGGAATCTTTGAACGTGTGGTGCACAGCGGACGGCACGGCGGCTCAGTGGTTAGCACTGCTGCCTCACGGCGCCGAGGTCCCAGGTTCGATCCCGGCCCTGGGTCACTGTCCGTGTGGAGTTTGCACATTCTCCCCGTGTCTGCGTGGGTTTCGCCCCCACAACCCAAAGATGTGCAGGGTAGGTGGATTGGCCAGGCTGAATTGCTCCGAAATTGGGGAACAATAAATTTTAAAAGGTGTTTTTGGAGGCTGGCTGACTGAGTGTGTAAAGACTGTTTTCAGAACTAATTGTTAGTTGCTTGGAGATGACAAAGGTGCCTCGTTGGATCGGGTGGAGCGGCTAGACGGAGCTGGGGTGGGTGGGGCTGGGAGTCCCCATCCCACACGACAAGCCTGTGGCCTTCGCCCGGCCCTGCCCCCCGGGACAGAGTTTGCCAACCCCAGCGGGCGTTGGGAGGGAGGAAGTTGGGGGGGGGGGGGGGAGAGAGAGAGGGGATTCAGGTGTTGTGCGGAGAGTGGCAGAGTGGGGGCGAGCGGGGGAAGTTGGAGTGGAATGGTGAAAATCGTTCAGCCGTTGTACCTTCCAGGGACCCCTTGGGCCCGGGAAGGAGGGGAGAGAGGGAGAGAGAAAAAAACAATGACCCCTCCTGTGACCCAGCGACTGAACATTCGGTGCTCGATGCCTGCCCACACGGTTGAATAGCCCGCAAAGCTCGATGCCAAGGCAGCGGGAGGGGGCGGCGAAGTCCATGCAGTCGAATAGCCCGAAGTTCCTTTCGGGGTGGGGGGGGGGGGGGGGAGAAGGGCCTGTTACAGAAAACCGGGCGGGTGATATTACTCACCCCCCCCCCCCCCCCCTCCCCAGCAGCCCCCACTCAGAACATTTACAAGACCATCAGACATAGGAGCAGAATGAGGCCACTCGGCCCATCGAGTCTACTCCACCATTCAATCCTGGCTGATATATTTCTCACCCCCATTCTCCTGCCTTCTCCCCATAACCCCTGATCCCCTTATTAATCAGGAACCTAGCTCTCTGTCTTAAAGACACTCAGTGATTTGGCCTCCACAGCCTTCTGCAGCAAAGAGTTCCACAGATTCACCCACCCTCTGGCTGAAGAAATTCCTCCTCATCTCTGTTTTAAAGAATTTTCTCTTTAGTCTGAGATTGTGTCCTCTGCTTCTAGTTTTTCCTACAAGTGGAAACATCCTCCACGTCCACTCTATCCAAGGCTCGCAGTATCCTGTAAGTTGCAATAAGACCCCCCCCTTCAGCCTTCTAATCTCCGAGTACAGACCCAGAGTCCTCAATCGTTCCTCATACATTTATCCCACCCAAATCATTTCATCGGGCAGATCTCCAATGGCAGTTAGTGGAGTATTATTGCCGAGCCCCTCCCTATCTCTGTAACCTCCTCCAGCCCCTACAACCCTCCCTATCTCTGTAACCTCCTCCAGCCCCTACAACCCTCCCTATCCCTGTAACCTCCTCCAGCCCCTCCAACCCTCCCTATCTCTGTAACCTCATCCAGCCCCTACAACCCTCCCTATCTCTGTAACCTCCTCCAGCCCCTACACCCCGCCCTATCTCTGTAACCTCCTCCAGCCCCTACACCCCTCCCTATCTCTGTAACCTCCTCCAGCCCCTACACCCCGCCCTATCTCTGTAACCTCCTCCAGCCCCTACACCCCTCCCTATCTCTGTAACCTCCAGCCCCTACACCCCTCCCTATCTCTGTAACCTCCTCCAGCCCCTACACCCCGCCCTATCTCTGTAACCTCCTCCAGCCCCTACACCCCTCCCTATCTCTGTAACCTCCTCCAGCCCCTACACCCCTCCCTATCTCTGTAACCTCCTCCAGCCCCTACACCCCTCCCTATCTCTGTAACCTCCAGCCCCTACAACCCTCCCTATCTCTGTAACCTCCTCCAGCTCCTACACCCCTCCCTATCTCTGTAACCTCCTCCAGCCCCTACACCCCGCCCTATCTCTGTAACCTCCTCCAGCCCCTACATCCCCTCCCTATCTCTGTAACCTCCTCCAGCCCCTACACCCCGCCCTATCTCTGTAACCTCCTCCAGCCCCTACACCCCCTCCCTATCTCTGTAACCTCCTCCAGCCCCTACACCCCCTCCCTATCTCTGTAACCTCCTCCAGCCCCTACACCCCTCCCTATCTCTGTAACCTCCTCCAGCCCCTACACCCCGCCCTATCTCTGTAACCTCCTCCAGCCCCTACACCCCTCCCTATCTCTGTAACCTTCTCCAGCCCCTACATCCCCTCCCTATCTCTGTAACCTCCTCCAGCCCATCCAACCCTCCCTATCTCTGTAACCGCCTCCAGCCCCTACACCCCTCCCTATCTCTGTAACCTCCTCCAGCCCTACACCCCTCCCTATCTCTGTAACCTCCTCCAGCCCCTCCCTATCTCTGTAACCTCCTCCAGCCCCTGCAACCCTCCCAACTCTGAAACCTCCAGCCCCTCCAACCCTCCCTACCTCTGTAACCTCCTCCAGCCCCTCCAAATCTCTGTAACCTCCTCCAGACCCAGCAACCCTCCCAACTCTGAAACCTCCATCATGTCATGCTCTGTAGACTGGTCAATATGAATGATGCACTACAGAACATCTAGTTTAAATAAATAACCAACTACTAACACTAACTAGCTATGATAGTTACTGCAATATACATCTATCCCCCAACAAGACTTACTCCCAACTTCCCAGGCACAGACTTATACTACCACACTGTCACCTGCTGGTCGGAGTCGTGTCCAATATTATATCTAAAATTGCTTCATGCATAACATTTCCTTTGGAAATATAATTAGTCACATTCATGACTTTGTTTTTACTAACCGATACATATGCATAATAAATTTAAAACATTTAACCATATACAGTTCATCGCAATTTCAGTCTCTCAGGTTTACGTTGTAGCTTCTGAGTGTCTGCTGTACTTGTGAAATTACCTAATCTTCCTTTGTAGTTGTGGATGCTGCTGCTTATTGTTCTCGTGTTGTTGTGTCGGTATTTTGTTGTTCTCGTGTTGTTGTGTCGGTATCTTGTTGTTCCCGTGTTGTTGTGTCGGTATCTTGTTGTTGTGTCGGTATCTTGTTGTTCTCGTGTTGTTGTGTCGGTATCTTGTTGTTGTGTCCGTATCTTGTTGTTGTGTCGGTATCTTGTTGTTCTCGTGTTGTTGTGTCGGTATCTTGTTGTTCTCGTGTTGTTGTGTCGGTATCTTGTTGTTGTGTCGGTATCTTGTTGTTCTCGTGTTGTTGTGTCCGTATCTTGTTGTTGTGTCGGTATCTTGTTGTTCTCGTGTTGTTGTGTCGGTATCTTGTTGTTGTGTCGGTATCTTGTTGTTGTGTCGGTATCTTGTTGTTCTCGTGTTGTTGTGTCGGTATCTTGTTGTTCTCGTGTTGTTGTGTCGGTATCTTGTTGTTCTCGTGTTGTTGTGTCGGTATCTTGTTGTTGTGTCCGTATCGTGTTGTTGTGTCGGTATCTTGTTGTTCTCGTGTTGTTGTGTCGGTATCTTGTTGTTCTCGTGTTGTTGTGTCGGTATCTTGTTGTTGTGTCCGTATCTTGTTGTTGTGTCTGTATCTTGTTGTTCTCGTGTTGTTGTGTCGGTATCTTGTTGTTCTCGTGTTGTTGTGTCGGTATCTTGTTGTTCTCGTGTTGTTGTGTCTGTATCTTGTTGTTGTTCTGTATGCTGCACTGTATCTTCTTCAGCTGTCTTCAGAGTGTTACCTACTCCTGATGGTTACATTACAAAAGGTTGGAACATTTAGCGGAGTGCTTCTCTTCCTTCTGAAGACAACCCCTTCACTCCTGAGGTTGAGATAGGAGTTTGGGTCGTAGCACCTTTGCAAACGTAGACCATGCAATTCCCTTTGGAATCTTCCAATCTGACCCTGTCACCTGGCCACAGCGGTTGGAGTTGTAAAATCCTTTCTGCTTCATTTATTGAGAGATCAGTTGCCTCTCCAACATATGGTTGACTGGTTCTTGAGGAATATAAGGCAAGGTCGCTCTCAGCTGCCTGTTCAGCAGCAACTGTGCTGGAAAAAGCCCATGGACTAGTGGTGCTAATGATAACAGGGGGGGCGAGATAGGTGTTATCCCGTCTATCCAATGCTTTTTTTCAGGAGCTGTTTAACGATATGAATGCCCTTCTCAGTCTTACCATTAGACTGGGAGAACAGAGGACTCGAGGCGACGTGTTGGAAATTCTGCTCGAAACTATCGAAACAGGGGCCATTGTCACTGATGACTACATTCGGCATCCCGTGGCGCACAGAATCTCAAATATCCTTAATGACACATCGGGCCGTGGAATTCGCTAGCTGTGCTATCTTTGGATAATCAGAAAAGTGGTCTACGACTAGAAGATATTCCTTTCCATTCAAGTGAAAGACCAACTTTCTGCCTATCTCAGCCATCGACAAACCCATCTGCTTTGTTTGTGTTGAAACTGTTGACAGATTTTGCAGTAATCCACCATCATTTGAATGTTGGGGTTTATTTCTGGCCAACAAGCTGCCTCCTTCGCTATTCGCTGGGACGTTTCAATCCCCAAGCGCCCTTCATGGATCGTTGACCTTAATGTCTGTGGAATCGCCATCCGCCGATTCCACAGCGAAAATCCATTCACATCCCTTAACTCTGCTCGTGCATTGTCAAACATTGAGTTGGATCCTTCAGGCCATCCCTCGTGGAGACGTTGCTCACCTTCTGCAGGACGTGTCGTTGCTGGTTTCGTCTTTAAAGAGTTGTTGTCAGATACGGGCATTGACTCACAGCGAGATTCTCCGACCCCCCCTCCCCCCCCCCCCCACCCCGGCCGGGTCGGAGAATCCCCGGGGGGTGGGGCGGGGGCACAAATCCCACCCCGACGCCAGCTGCCGTGTTCTCCAGCGCCGTTTTTCAGGGGGGGGGGGCAGGACTCTCGCCACGCCGGTTGGGGGCCGTTGACAGTGGGCCCCCCACCCCCGGCGATTCTCCGGGCCCCGATGGGTCGAGCGGCCGTCCATTTTTGGCCAGTCCCACCGGCGCGAATCACTCAGCTCACGTACTGGCGGGACCTGACAGGTAAGTCGGCTATGGCGGTCCTCGGGGTGGAGGGGGGGGGGGAGGGGTGCGTGAGGATCTGACCCCAGGGAGGCCCCCCCACGGTGGCCTGGCCCGCGATCGGGTCCCATCGATCTGCGAGCGGGCCTGTGCCATGGGAGTACACCTTCCTTCCCCGCCGGCTCCTTAGGGCTCCACCATGGCCAGCATGAAGATAACCCCCCCCCCATCCCCTGCGCATGCGCCAAAACACGCCGGCATAATCCTTGTCACCCATTAATCGCCCCGAAGCATTCCTTCTCAATTTGCTCATACCTGCATCCCGTGTCAGAAATCTGTCTTGATGCTACTGGAAGCCAGTTATTTTCCAGACCTTGTTGGAATGAACTGTTCCTAAACCATCCTTTGATACATCCATCGAGATTTTCCTGTCTTTTGATGGGTCGGGAAAAAATCAGGACTGGCGCTGAAGTCAATGAAACGTGAAATGCTGCCAGTCCTCGTCATGTCTGATGGCCCTCTGGAATTTCTTTCTAATGTGCCTGAGGTATGTAGGCTTAGCTGCCAGATTGGAGATGAATTTTGCCCACAAAATGTCTCATCCCTAACATTTTTAACAGGCCTTTTTATCTGTGGGACACGGCATCTGCAAGATTGCCTTTATTTAATCTTGATCAGGCTGGAGGCCTTGTGCAGAGAGCTGGTCTTGCAGGAAGATGATGCTGTGCACACCGATTTGACATTTCGGTCATTGTTCTTCCCGTGTTGATCCCCATATTATTATTTTATCCACATCAACGCAGAATCCGGGAATCCTATGTGCACGGCACGATGGAAAATCTCTGAAGCAGATGTTATGCCAAATAGTATCCTCAAGAAGCGATATCTACCGAAGGGTGTGTTGAACGCTTTGTGCTTTCTCTATCTAAGTTGCCAGAAGCCTTGCGAAGCGTCTAATTTAGTGAAACAAGTGGCTCCTGCGATAATGTTCTCTCTCAATGTTGAGGTTGAGGTCTGTTATGGGTGATGCGCTATCAATGAACACAGAAACGAAGGAGTAGTCCGAATCGAAGGCTTTAATCTACAAGACGTGTGCCCAGCAGCTAGTATACAGAAAGGACACTGGCTGCTGGGAAACACGGGTTCTTATACTCTGCCTCATAGGCGGAGCTACCTTCCTCTCGACCAATGAGAAGACAACACTTGGGCCAATGGGCAGCGAGCCTTCTGCACCAATAGCAGCTCACACTCCCAGGTACCGTAATACCCCTAGTCATACTACCACAATGGGCCAGGGTTTAGAGAATCCTAAAATGTATCATGGAGTTCACCTGACCCACAACTTTTACTATATTGTAGTATGGGGAGCACACAGCCCACTCTACAGGTGTGGTACAGCATATTTTTGAAAGCAAAACAATGTTTATTCAATGAACTCAAGTTAACCCTTTCTAAAACATACAGTGAACATCTTAGTAACCATCAATTCAAATACAACCCCCAAAGAATACAACACTAAGTAATCCGTAAGCTGTCCTTTTAACATCCAGAAGACTTAACAAACCTTTAACAGAAGCACATCAGGTTAAAGACACTACTGAAAACATTTATAATTCTGAATTCACCAAATGATCAAGAGATAGTCTTTTCATGGCAGAGAGAACAGCAGTACACCTGCTTTGTCTGGCTTCAGCTCCAACACTGAAAAACGAAACCAAAAAAACACGGACACACCCAAGCTTTTCTCAAAGTGAAACTAAAAAGCAGAGCCAGAGCTCAGCTCCACCCACACTCTGACATCACTGCAGCCAGAGCTCAGCTCCACCCACACTCTGACATCACTGCAGCCAGAGCTCAGCTCCACCCACACTCTGACATCACTGCAGCCAGAGCTCAGCTCCACCCGCACTCTGACATCACTGCAGCCAGAGCTCAGCTCCACCCACACTCTGACATCACCGCAGCCAGGGCTCAGCTCCACCCACACTCTGACATCACTGCAGCCAGAGCTCAGCTCCACCCACACTCTGACATCACTGCAGCCAGAGCTCAGCTCCACCCACACTCTGACATCACTGCAGCCAGAGCTCAGCTCCACCCACACTCTGACATCACTGCAGGCAGAGCTCAGCTCCACCCACACTCTGACATCACTGCAGCCAGAGCTCAGCTCCACCCACACTCTGACATCACTGCAGCCAGAGCTCAGCTCCACCCACACTCTGACATCACTGCAGCCAGAGCTCAGCTCCACCCACACTCTGACATCACTGCAGCCAGAGCTCAGCTCCACCCACACTCTGACATCACTGCAGCCAGAGCTCAGCTCCACCCACACTCTGACATCACTGCGGCCAGAGCTCAGCTCCACCCACACTCTGACATCACTGCAGCCAGAGCTCAGCTCCACCCACACTCTGACATCACTGCAGCCAGAGCTCAGCTCCACCCACACTCTGACATCACTGCAGCCAGAGCTCAGCTCCACCCACACTCTGACATCACTGCAGTAACATGAGCAGACAGACGTTTCTTAAAGTGACATTCTCATGACAGATCTTTAGCGTCCATACAGATTTGTACATTTCCATTAGGCTTCTTGACACAAACCATAACGTTTACCCAGTCTGTAGGTTCTTCTATGTGCTTAATTATGCCTAACGCTGTCATCGTCTCTAACTCAGCCTTCAATTTGTCTCTCAATGGTACTGGTACACGTCTCGGTGCGTGAATCACCGGCTTTGTGTTCTCCTTTTCATTGGATATTGTTCGTGTACGGTAAAGTGCCAAAGCCTTGGAAATTCTCAGGAAAATCATTTAGTATGGAGTCTCCTGAGGCATGTTGTCTGGTTGCGGAGATGCCTACACTGTAAACCCATTTAACTAGCTGCAGTACCTCACACACCTCTATTCCTATCAGAGATTCACGTTCCACCGCCACAATGGAACATTTTAACGCATAAATTTCTGTTTTTTACATTGACATCGAGTTCGCAATCTCCTAACCTGGTAATTTCACTTCCATTGTAATCTCTTAACAAAACTGTTTTGTTTACTACTTGTGGTTTAACTCACAGTTTTTTGACATCGGACAAATTGATGAGGTTGGCCCTTGAACCTGTGTCGAGTTGACTGTTATTACTGTCTCATTCATTATTAATGGCACTGTCCATTTATCTTTTTGAGTTTCTGCATGAACTGCACTGTTGCCACAAATTGTCATTGCAAAGTTGTCATTTGGAATGCAATGACTATACTTGTCCCCGCTGGAGATCGTGGCGATGAAGAACATGTCTTTGAGGCACACTTCATCAACTGTGCTGATGGCTTTCGTTTGATCCTCTTTTTGACGAGATAAACATTGCCTCACAAAATGATTTGTTCTTCCACATTTGGAGCGAACCTTTCCAAATGCTGGGCATTGCCATGGCAAATGCCGTTTGCCGCATCGCTGGCATAAAATGGAGCATCGGGTCGGATGCCCAAAATGGCCGCCTGCGCTGGGACCACGTTTTTCATTCGACTACGTAGCCACACTGATGGCGTCAGCTGCCTCTTCTCCCTTCGTGCCAACATGCCAGAGATTCAGTGTGCTGATCTGCTTTGCTGCAAGCTCACTAGCGTGACATATTTAGAACATAGAACATGGAACAGTACAGGTCCTTCAGCCCACGATATTGTGCCGACCATTTATCCTAATCTAAGATCAACCTAACCTACACCCCTTCAATTTACTGCTGTCCATGTGCCTGTCTAAGAGTCGCTTAAATGTCCCTAATGACTCTGACTCCACCACCTCTGCTGGCAGTGCATTCCACACACCCACCACTCTCTGTGTAAAGAACCTGCCTCTGACATCTCCCCTGTACCTTCCTCCAATCACCTTAAAATTATGTCTCCTCCTGACAGCCATTTCCACCCTGGGGAAAAGTCTCTGGCTATCCACTCTATCCATGCCTCTCATCACCTTGTACACCTCTATCAAGTCACCTCTCTGCCGTCTCCGCTCCAGTGAGAAAAGCTCTAACTCCCTCAACCTTTCTTCAGAAGACATGCCCTCCAGTCCAGGCAGCATCCTGGTAAATCTCCTCTGTACCCTCTCCAAAGCATCCACATCCTTCCGATAATGAGGCGACCAGAACTGGACACAATATTCCAAGTGTGGTCTAACTAGAGTTTTATAAAGCCGCAGCAAAACCTCGCGGCTCTTAAACTCAATCCCCCTGTTAATGAAAGCCAACACACCATACGCCTTCTTAACAATCCTATCAACTTGGGTGGCAACTTTGAGGGATCTATGTACATGGACCCAAGATCCCTCTGTTCCTCCACACTTCCAAGAATCCTGCCTTTATCCCTGTATTCAGCATTCACATTCGACTTTCCAAAATGAATCACTTCACATTTATCAAGGTTGAAACTCCATCTGCCACTTCTCAGCCCAGCTCTGCATCCTGTCAATATCCTGTTGTAACCTGTAACAACCCTCAACACTATCTACAACTCCCCCAACCTTCGTGTCATCGGCAAACTTACTAACCCCCCCCCTTCCACTTCCTCATCCAAGTCATTTATAAAAACCACAAAGAGCAGAGGTCCCAGAACAGATCCTTGCGGGACACCATTGGTCACTGACCTCCAGGCTGAATGCTTTCCATCCACTACCACTCGCTGTCTTCTTTCAGCCAGCCAATTCTATATCCAGACAGCCAAAAGTCCCTGTATCCCATGCCCCCTACCTTTCTGAATGAGCCTACCATGGGGAACCTTATCAAATGCCTTACTGAAATCCATATACACCACATCCATTGCCTGACCTTCATCAATGTGTCTCATCACATCCTCAAATAATTCAATGACGCTTGGGAGTATGACCTGCCCCTCACAAAGCCATGCTGACTATCTTTAATCAAACTATGTTTTTCTAAATAATCATAAATCCTATCTCTCAGAATCTTTTCCAATATTTTGCTCACCACAGACATGAGACTGATGGGTTTGTAATTCCCAGGGATTTCCCTATTCCCTTTCTTGAACAGGGGAACAACATTCGCCTCCCTCCAATCATCCGGTACTACTCTAGTGGAGAGTGAGGACGCAAAGATCATCGCCAACGGCGCAGCAATCTCCTCCCTCACTTCCCGTAGTAACCTTGGGTATATCCCATCAGGCCCAGGGGAGTTATAGATCCTGATGCTTTTCACAATTTCCAGCACATCCTCCTTCTTAATATCAACCTGTTTGAGTCTATTAACCTGGTTCACACTGTTCTCATGAGCAACGAGGTCCCTCTCTCTGGTGAATACTGAAGCAAAATATTCATTTAGGGCCTCCCCTACTTCCTCCGACTCTAGGCACAAGTTCCCTCCACTATCCCTGATCGGGCCTACTCTCACTCTGATCATCCTCTTGTTTCTCACATAAGTGTAGAACGCCTTGGGGTTTTCCCTAATCCTTCCCACCAGAGCTTTTTCATTCCCCCTTTTTGCTCTCCTCAGTCCATTTTTGAGTTCCTTCCTGGCTACCTTGTAACCCTCTAGAGCCGAGTCAGATCCTTGCTTCCTCAACCTTACGCAAGCTTCCTTCTTCCTCTTGACTAGAAGCTCCACTTCTCTCGTCATCCAAGGTTCCTTCACCTTATCATTCCTTCCTCGTCTCAGTCGGACAAAACTATCCAGCACTCGTAGCAAGTGCTCCTCAAACAACCCCCACATTACTGTTGTGCATTTCCCAAGAACAATTGTTCCCACTTTCTGCTCCTCAGCTCCTGTCTAATAGCAGTATAACTTCCCCTCCCCCAATTAAATACCTTCCCATACTGTGTGTTCCTGTCCCTCTCCATGACTACGGTAAAGGTCAAGGAGTTCTGGTCACTGTCACCAAAATGGTCTCCCACTGAGACACATGACACCCGGCCTGGTTTGTTGCCGAGCACCAAGTCCAATATGGCCTCCCCCCCCCCCCTAGTCGGCCTATCTACATATTGAGTCAGGAATCTTTCCTGTACACACCGGATTTGGATGGTATTTTCGAGTTGAACCTCTGTTTCTCTTAGATGCCTCTCGTGCACCTTATTGTTGGAGATCCCGAACACGCGGATAATTGACGACGGGGGGGGGGGGCTAAAATTACACGACTGTAGCTAAAACCACAGAGAAAACGATCAAATGCCTCGCCTGTGCCTGGGTGCGTGTGCAAAATATAGAGTGCCCGAAGGTCTCAGTTTTTTCAGGAGAGCAATGGGGATCAAGTTGTTTGAGAACTTTGTCAAAGTTCTTGCTGTCTGCCTCGTTTTCGAAGACAAACGTGCTGAAAATCTCAATTGCTTGGGGGCCTGCTCCCGTTAGCAGCAACGCGATACACCGCTCATTCGGACTGGACCTGCAGACCGAGGGCTCCAACATAGAGTTCAAACTGTTGCTTAAGCACCCTCCAATTCTCGTCTACGTTACCGGTTGAGGTGCCTTGATACCTTCCATCCTGGACTGCGAAGTTTTACCGCGCGTTGAGCACCAGTTACCAGTAGTTATCAGGTTAGTATCAAAGTTATCTTTAATTGTTCAGGCCTGTGCAGAATATTCTTGTTCTTAGTCGATCGTCACACTTGGTACCATGTAGACTGGCCGATATGAATGATGCACTACAGGACATCTAGTTTATATCAATAAATAACAAACGACTAACACTAACACAAACTAACTAACTAGAACGACTGTAAAAAAAAGCCTATCCTCCAACACGACTTACTCCCAACTCCCCCAGGCACAGAGAGGCATGGTGCACTTATACTGCAACACTGCCACCTGCTGGTCGAAGGTCGTGCATGATATATACAGAATTGCTTCATGCATATCATCACACTCCGGCTCCTACAACCCTCCCTATCCTTGTAACCTCCTCCAACCCCTACAACCCTCCCTATCCCTGTAACCTCCTCCAGCCCCTACAACCCTCA
>NC_052166.1:937880-966241 GCF_902713615.1 Scyliorhinus canicula
TTTGTGCTGGGGCAGCAGACAGATGTATCTGCGTGCAGTGTGGGGAGAGCAGACGGATGTATCTGCGTGCAGTTTGTGTGGAGGAGCAGACGGATGTATTGAGTGAAGTTTGTGCTGGAGGAGCAGACGGATGTATCTCGGTGCAGTTTTGTGGAGGAGCAGGGATGTATCTGAGTGCAGTTTGTGTCTGGAGGAGCAGACGGATGTATGCGAGTGAGTTTGTGCTGGGAGCAGACGGATGTATCTGAGTGAAGTTTGTGCTGGGACAGCAGACGGATGTATCTGAGTGAAGTTTGTGCTGGAGGAGCAGACGGATGTATCTGCGTGCAGTTTGTGCTGGAGGAGCAGACGGATGTATCTGCGTGCAGCTCCACAACGACAGACAAAACATAGATCATCCTATCAGATGAGAACGGGCCACTAATTGGGGTCAAACACAAGATGAAGGGGCAGCCCCAACGTCGGGGGGGATGCTGATCCAGCCCAGACACCAGAGAGCCAGGCTCTGCAGAGCTCCTGAAGGTACAGACGTGACTGCGATTTCGCCGTCACCCAGATGTCTGCTCACGCCGGACGTTTCACCAGGTGATGGCAGCCCAGCGTGTGGACACAAACCGTGAATCAGCCAAACCTCCTCGGCCCGGCTCAGGCTCCGAAGGCGGTGATGCTGGAGGACGGGCCTAGTCAGCCGGCACGGCAGATCACCCACAGGCAGATAGCCCCATGGCGCAGTCCAGCCGCATGACGTGTGTCACCACGGCAAACAAACAAAAGGAGGCAGTCACAGGATCCCTCCCAGGAGAAGGAAGAGGAAAGAGAAGGAGAGTGGAGGATACTGCGGGTCGCACCCGCAGTACTGGGGGGAAAGCATCGGCAACGCGCCGAACAGGCCAGAAAGCAGGACAGCGACGCAGCAAGAAGCATCACAGCAGACAGAGACTAGGCTTCCGGACGCATCACATCCAAAGGCCAAACAAGGCGACAATACACCTGTGCACAGCTCTGTATACGGTTAGCAATGCAACCTCCAACCAGCTGGCGGCGATAGAGATCTATCACATAACTCAACACCCCCGGCAGTTGGCAGCAAGACGTACGAGAGGATAGTCACACCTCCAGGAGGATTCACTGAATCATTTAGTAGACATTGTCTGAATTATAGTTCCTTCCTATCTTTTCCATGTGTTTATTAATAAATCATTTATAGTTAATCAACTATATGTTCTATGTACATCACTGCAATGTTTACATCACAGAACACAAGAGAGAGATACATAAAGAGACAGAGAGATTCGGAGAGACAGGGAGACAGAGATGGAGAGAGACCAGAGCGAGGAACAGAAAGAGATAGAGAAGAAGAGGGAGGGAGAACAAGAGGGGGAGGGTGGGAGGGTGAGGCAGATAGAGAGAGAAGGTGGGTGATAGAGAGAGAGAGACAGATAGAGAGGGAGACAGAAAGAGAGGGGGAGAGAGACACACACACACACAAAGAGACAGAGAGAGGCAGGGAGGGAGAGATAGAGAGAGAGGCAACAGGCAGACAGACACAGAGAGACAGAGAGAGAGAGAGAGACAGACAGACAGAGACAGAGAGAGAGAGACAGACAGAGAGAGAGACAGACAGAGAGAGAGAGACAGACAGAGAGACAGACAGAGAGACAGACAGACAGAGAGAGAGACAGACAGAGAGAGAGAGACAGACAGAGAGACAGACAGAGAGACAGAGAGAGTGGTACAGATGGAGATAGGTACACTTTGAGGCTATGGTGAGTGTGCAGTTGCTCTCTGAATCTCTCCCCTCCTTCCTTCGAGTAGGTCCTGAGGACCACACCAGAATGCCGGCTGCCTCTCCATGTAGAATAGCTCGCAGTGCCGAGTGTGGCTGAGCAAAGGCAAGATCCTACAAGCCCATCACAGGAGACAAGGAGAGGAGGGAACAGCTCGTTTGGCAGGACGCAGAGCGAAGACTTGGAACGTGATATTGGAGCTGAGAATGCGTCTCCTTTCTGGGAATGTTATTGTCGATCTGCTTTGGGTCTGGATTATATCTGGGCCCTGAACACTGAGACTGTTGTTGTGACAGATCCAACCATTCACTCAACACCGACATACACACACCACAGCTCCCAGCCCAGCCTGCAGCCCACACCCTACCCCAGCCCCCAGACCCCACCCAGCCCCCAGACCCCACCCCAGTCCAGCCTGCAGCCCACACCCCACCCCAGCCCCCAGCCATCACCCCACCCCAGCCCCCAGACCCCACCCCAGCCCCCAGACCACACCCCAGCCTCCAGCCCAGCCCCCAGACCACACCCCAGCCTCCAGCCCAGCCCCCAGACCCCACCCCAGCTTGCAGCCCACACCCCACCCCAGCCCCCAGACCCCACCCCAGCCTCCAGCCCAGCCCCCAGACCCCACCCCAGCCTGCAGCCCACACCCCACCCCAGCCCCCAGACCCCACCCCAGCCCAGCCTGCAGCCCACACCCCACCCCAGCCCCAGACCCCACCCCAGCCCACACTCCACCCCAGCCCCCAGACCCCACCCCAGCCAGCCCAGCCCCCAGACCCCACCCCAGCCCAGCCCACAGCCCACACCCCACCCCAGCCCCAGCCTGCAGCCCACACCCCACCCCAGCCCCCAGACCCCACCCCAGCCTGCAGCCCACACTCCACCCCAGCCCCCAGACCCCACCCCAGCCCAGCCCCCAGACCCCACCCCAGCCCAGCCCAGCCCCCAGACCCACCCCAGCCCAGCCCACAGCCCACACCCCACCCCAGCCCAGCCTGCAGCCCACACCCCACCCCAGCCCCCAGACACACCCCAGCCTCCAGCCCAGCCCCCAGACCCCACCCAGCCTCCAGCCCACACCCCACCCCAGACCCCACCCCAGCCCCCAGACCACACCCAGCCCCCAGACACATCCCAGCCTCCAGCCCAGCCCCCAGCCCAGCCTCCAGCCCACACCCCACCCCAGACCCCAGACCCCACCCCAGCCCCAGCCCCCACCCCAGCCCACAGCCCACAGCCCACACCCCACCCCAGACCCCAGACCACACCCCAGCCCCCAGACCCCACCCCAGCCCCCAGACCACACCCCAGCCCAGCCCAGCCCCAAGACCCACCCCAGCCCGCAGAATCACCCCAGCCTCCAGCCCAGCCCCCAGACCCCACCCCAGCCCGCAGCCCACACCCCACCCCAGCCCCCAGACCCCACCCCAGCCTCCAGCCCAGCCCCCAGACCCACCCCAGCCCGCAGCCCACACCCCACCCCAGACCCCAGCCCCCAGACCCCAGACCCCAGACCCCCAGCCCAGCTCCCAGCCATCACCCCACCCCAGCCCCCAGACCCCACCCCAGCCTCCAGCCCAGTCCAGCTCCCAGCCCAGCCCCCCCAACCCAGACCCCACCCCAGTCCAGCCTGCAGCCCACACCCCACCCCAGCCCCCACACCCCACCCCAGCCCCCAGACCCCACCCCAGCCTGCAGCCCACACCCCACCCCAGCCCCCAGACCCCACCCAGTCCAGCCCCCCAACCCAGACCCCACCCCAGTCCAGCCCCCCCCAACCCAGCCTCCAGCTCAGCCCCCGCAGCCCACACCCCACCGCAGCCTCCAGCCCCCAGACCCACCCCAGCCCCAACCCAGCCTCCAGCCCCGCTTCAACCCCCAGCCCCTAGCTCCCCCCCCCCAGCCTCCAACATCCAGTCCCCACCACAGCTCCCAGCCTAGCCCGCAGCCCACACCCCACCCCAGCCCCCAGACCCCACCCCAGCCTCCAGCCCCCCCAGACCCCAGCCTAGCTCCCCCCCACCTCCAGCCCCAGCCCCGCTCCAGCCCCAGACCCCAGACCCCACCCCAGCCTCCAGCCCCGCTCCAGCCTCCAGCCCCCAGCCCCTCACCCCAGCCACAGCCCCCCAGCCTCCAGACACCACAGCAGCCCCCAGCCCCAGCCCAGCCTCCAGCCCCGCTTCAACCCCCCCCCCCCGCTCCCCCCCCCCCCCCCCCCCCACCCCCGCCCCCTAGCCTCCAGCATCCAGCCCCAGCCCAGCCCACGCAGAGCCATACACTCACAAATACAGGAGGCAATTAAGCCCCTCTTCATTCTGCCAGTACTGAGGGAGCGCCGCACTGTCAGAGGGTCAGTACTGAGGGAGTGCCGCACTGTCAGAGGGTCAGTACTGAGGGAGTGCCGCACTGTCAGAGGGTCAGTACTGAGGGAGTGCCGCACTGTCAGAGGGTCAGTACTGAGGGAGTGCCGCACTGTCAGAGGGTCAGTACTGAGGGAGTGCCGCACTATCAGAGGGTCAGTACTGAGGGAGTGCCGCACTGTCAGAGGGTCAGTACTGAGGGAGTGCCGCACTGTCAGAGGGTCAGTACTGAGGGAGTGCTGCACTGTCAGAGGGTCAGTACTGAGGGAGTGCCGCACTGTCAGAGGGTCAGTACTGAGGGAGTGCTGCACTGTCAGAGGGTCAGTACTGAGAGAGTGCTGCACTGTCAGAGGGTCAGTACTGAGGGAGTGCTGCACTGTCAGAGGGTCAGTACTGAGGGAGTGCCGCACTGTCAGAGGGTCAGTACTGAGGGAGTGCTGCACTGTCAGAGGGTCAGTACTGAGGGAGTGCCGCACTGTCAGAGGGTCAGTACTGAGGGAGTGCCGCACTTGTCAGAGGGTCAGTACTGAGGGAGTGCCGCACTGTCAGAGGGTCAGTACTGAGGGAGTGCCGCACTGTCAGAGGGTCAGTACTGAGGGAGTGCCGCACTGTCAGAGGGTCAGTACTGAGGGAGTGCCGCACTATCAGAGGGTCAGTACTGAGGGAGTGCCGCACTGTCAGAGGGTCAGTACTGAGGGAGTGCCGCACTGTCAGAGGGTCAGTACTGAGGGAGTGCTGCACTGTCAGAGGGTCAGTACTGAGGGAGTGCCGCACTGTCAGAGGGTCAGTACTGAGGGAGTGCCGCACTGTCAGAGGGTCAGTACTGAGGGAGTGCCGCACTGTCAGAGGGTCAGTACTGAGGGAGTGCCGCACTATCAGAGGGTCAGTACTGAGGGAGTGCCGCACTGTCAGAGGGTCAGTACTGAGGGAGTGCCGCACTGTCAGAGGGTCAGTACTGAGGGAGTGCTGCACTGTCAGAGGGTCAGTACTGAGGGAGTGCCGCACTGTCAGAGGGTCAGTACTGAGGGAGTGCTGCACTGTCAGAGGGTCAGTACTGAGAGAGTGCTGCACTGTCCAGAGGGTCAGTACTGAGGGAGTGCTGCACTGTCAGAGGGTCAGTACTGAGGGAGTGCCGCACTGTCAGAGGGTCAGTACTGAGGGAGTGCTGCACTGTCAGAGGGTCAGTACTGAGGGAGTGCCGCACTGTCAGAGGGTCAGTACTGAGGGAGTGCCGCACTGTCAGAGGGTCAGTACTGAGGGAGCGCCGCACTGTCAGAGGGTCAGTACTGAGGGAGTGCCGCACTGTCAGAGGGTCAGTACTGAGGGAGTGCCGCACTGTCAGAGGGTCAGTACTGAGGGAGTGCCGCACTGTCAGAGGGTCAGTACTGAGGGAGTGCTGCACTGTCAGAGGGTCAGTACTGAGGGAGTGCCGCACTGTCAGAGGGTCAGTACTGAGGGAGTGCTGCACTGTCAGTCAGTACTGAGGGAGCTCCGCACTGTCAGAGGGTCAGTACTGAGGGAGTGCTGCACTGTCAGAGGGTCAGTACTGAGGGAGTGCCGCACTGTCAGAGGGTCAGTACTGAGGGAGTTCCACACTGTCAGAGGGTCAGTACTGAGGGAGTGCCGCACTGTCAGAGGGTCAGTACTGAGGGAGTGCCGCACTGTCAGAGGGTCAGTACTGAGGGAGTGCTGCACTGTCAGAGGGTCAGTACTGAGGGAGCGCCGCACTGTCAGAGGGTCAGTACTGAGGGAGTGCCGCACTGTCAGAGAGTCAGTTCTCTGGAAGTCAGTACAGTGTGGGAGGGTCAGTGTCATGAGAGCCCTCTCCTGCCTGACTGAGTTTGGGGGAACCATTGACAGGTAACGTTTGGGATCTCTCTGGTTGCAAATTGCTTACTTTGTTTTCTATAACAGCGGATACGATTTCTATAAAACTTTTTTTGGTTTTGGGATGTGCTTGGGTGGTGATCGGGGGCTGGGGAAATTTGATCTATTTTAACATTCATTCCGAGGTAGGGAATCTTTGAACGTGTGGTGCACAGCGGACGGCACGGCGGCCTAGTGGTTAGCACTGCTGCCTCAAGACGCCAAGGTCCCAGGTTCGATCCCGGCCCTGGGTCACTGTCCGTGTGGAGTTTGCACATTCTCCCCGTGTTTGCGTGGGTTTCGCCCCCACAACCCTAAGATGTGCAGGGTAGGTGGATTGGCCAGGCTGAATTGCTCCGAAATTGGGGAACAATAAATTTTAAAAGGTGTTTTTGGAGGCTGGCTGACTGAGTGTGTAAAGACTGTTTTCAGAGCTAATTGTTAGTTGCTTGGAGATGACAAAGGTGCCTCGTTGGATCGGGTGGAGCAGCTAGACGGAGCTGGGGTGGGTGGGGCTGGGAGTCCCCATCCCACACGACAAGCCTGTGGCCTTCGCCCGGCCCTGCCACCCTGGGACAGAGTTTACCAACCCCAGCGGGCGTTGGGAGGGAGGAAGTGGGGGGGGAGAGAGAAGGGATTCAGGTGTTGTGCGGGGAGGGGCAGAGTGGGGGCGAGCGGGGGAAGTTGGAGTGGAATGGTGACAAATCGTTCAGCCGTTGTACCCTCCAGGGACCCCTTGGGCCCGGGGAGGAGGGGAGAGAGGGAGAGAGAAAAAAACAATGACCCCTCCTGTGACCCAGCGACCGAACACTCGGTGCTCGATGCCTGCCCACACAGTTGAATAGCCCGCGAAGCTCGATGCCAAGGCAGCGGGAGGGGGCGGCGAAGTCCATGCAGTCGAATAGCCTGAAGTTCCTTTCGGGGTTGGGGGGGGGGGAGAAGGGCCTGTTACAGAAAACCGGGCGGGCGATATTACTCACCCCCCCCCCGCAGCCCCCACTCAGAACATTTACAAGACCATCAGACATAGGAGCAGAATTAGGCCACTCGGCCCATCGAGTCTGCTCCACCATTCAATCATGGCTGATATATTTCTCATCCCATTCTCCTGCCTTCTCCCCACAACCCCTGATCCCCTTATTAATCAGGAACATATCTATCTCTGTCTTAAAGACACTCAGTGATTTGGCCTCCACAGCCTTCTGCGGCAAAGAGTTCCAGAGATTCACCACCCTCTGGCTGAAGAAATTCCTCCTCATCTCTGCTTTAAAGTATCGTCCCTTCAGTCTGAGATGGTGAATCCTCTGGTTCTAGTTTTTCCTACAAGTGGAAACATCCTCTCCACGTCCACTCTATCCAGGCCTCGCAGTATCCTGTAAGTTTCAATAAGATCCCCCCTCATCCTTCTAATCTCCGAGTATAGACCCAGAGTCCTCAACCGTTCCTCATACATTTATCCCACCCGAATCATTTCATCGGGCAGATCTCCAATGGCAGTGGAGTATCATTACCGAGCCCCTCCCTATCTCTGTAACCTCCTCCAACCCCTACACCCCTCCCTATCTCTGTAACCTCCTCCAGCCCCTACACCCCTCCCTATCTCTGTAACCTCCTCCAGCCCCTACAACCCTCCCTATCTCTGTAACCTCCTCCAGCCCCTACAACCCTCCCTATCTCTGTAACCTCCTCCAGCCCCTACAACCCTCCCTATCTCTGTAACCTCCTCCAGCCCCTACAACCCTCCCTATCTCTGTAACCTCCTCCAGCCCCTTCAACCCTCCCTATCTCTGTAACCTCCTCCAGCCCCTACACCCCTCCCTATCTCTGTAACCTCCTCCAGCCCCTACAACTCTCCATCTCTGTAACCTCCTCCAGCCCCTACAACCCTCCCTATCTCTGTCACCTCCTCCAGCCCCTACATGCCCTCCCTATCTCTGTAACCTCCTCCAGCCCCTCCAACCCTCCCTATCTCTGTAACCTCCTCCAGCCCCTACAACCCTCCCTACCCCTGTAACCTCCTCCAGCCCCTACACCCCCTCCCAACTCTGAAACCTCCTCCAGCCCCTACACCCCCCCTCCCTATCTTTGTAACCTCCTCCAGCCCCTACACCCCTCCCTATCTCTGTAACCTCCTCCAGCCCCTACCCTCCCTATCTCTGTAACCTCCTCCAGCCCCTACACCCCTCCCTATCTCTGTAACCTCCTCCAGCCCCTACAACCCTCCCTATCTCTGTAACCTCCTCCAGCCCCTACAACCCTCCCTATCTCTGTCACCTCCTCCAGCCCCTACATCCCCTCCCTATCTCTGTAACCTCCTCCAGCCCCTCCAACCCTCCCTATCTCTGTAACCTCCTCCAGCCCCTACAACCCTCCCTACCTCTGTAACCTCCTCCAGCCCCTACACCCCCTCCCAACTCTGAAACCTCCTCCAGCCCCTACACCCCCCTCCCTATCTTTGTAACCTCCTCCAGCCCCTACACCCCTCCCTATCTCTGTAACCTCCTCCAGCCCCTACCCTCCCTATCTCTGTAACCTCCTCCAGCCCCTACACCCCTCCCTATCTCTGTAACCTCCTCCAGCCCCTCCAACCCTCCCTATCTCTGTAACCTCCTCCAGCCCCTACACCCCTCCCTATCTCTGTAACCTCCTCCAGCCCCTACACCCCTCCCTATCTCTGTAACCTCCTCCGGCACCTACACCCCCTCCCTATCTCTGTAACCTCCTCCAGCCCCTCCCTATCTCTGTAACCTCCAGCCCCTGCAACCCTCCCAACTCTGAAACCTCCTCCAGACCCAGCAACCCTTCCAACTCTGAAACCTCCATCATGTCATGCTCTCTAGACTGGCAAATATGAATGATGCACTACAGAACATCTAGTTTAAATAAATAACCAACTACTAACACTAACTAGCTATGATAGAGTTACTGCAATATACGTCTATCCCCCAACGAGACTTACTCCCAACTTCCCAGGCACAGACTTATACTGCCACACTGTCACCTGCTGGTCGGTGGCGTGTCTAATATTATATCTAAAATTGCTTCATGCATAACATTTCCTTTGGAAATATAATTAGTCACATTCATGACTTAGTTTTTACTAACCGATACATATGCATAATAAATTTAAAACATTTAACCATATACAGTTCATCGCAATTTCAGTCTCAGGTTTACGTTGTAGCTTCTGAGTGTCTGCTGTACTTGTGAAATTACCTAATCTTCCTTTGTAGTTGTGGATGCTGCTGCTTATTGTTCTTGTGTTGTTGTGTCGGTATCTTGTTGTTGTGTCGGTATCTTGTTGTTGTGTCGGTATCTTGTTGTTCTCGTGTTGTTGTGTCTGTATCTTGTTGTTCTCGTGTTGTTGTGTCTGTATCTTGTTGTTCTCGTGTTGTTGTGTCAGTATCTTGTTGTTCTCGTGTTGTTGTGTCAGTATCTTGTTGTTCTCGTGTTGTTGTGTCAGTATCTTGTTGTTCTCGTGTTGTTGTGTCAGTATCTTGTTGTTCTCGTGTTGTTGTGTCAGTATCTTGTTGTTCTCGTGTTGTTGTGTCAGTATCTTGTTGTTCTCGTGTTGTTGTGTCAGTATCTTGTTGTTCTTGTGTTGTTGTGTCTGTATCTTGTTGTTGTGTCTGTATCTTATTGTTCTGTCTGTATCTTGTTCTCGTGTTGTTGTGTCAGTATCTTATTGTGGTGTCGGTATCTTGTTGTTCTCGTGTTGTTGTGTCGGTATCTTGTTGTTGTGTCTGTATCTTGTTCTCGTGTTGTTGTGTCGGTATCTTGTTGTTCTCGTGTTGTTGTGTCTGTATCTTGTTGTTCTCGTGTTGTTGTGTCTGTATCTTGTTGTTCTCGTGTTGTTGTGTCGGTATCTTGTTGTTGTGTCGGTATCTTGTTGTTCTCATGTTGTTGTGTCGGTATCTTGTTGTTCTCGTGTTCTCGTGTCGGTATCTTGTTGTTCTCGTGTTGTTGTGTCTGTATCTTGTTGTTCTCGTGTTGTTGTGTCTGTATCTTGTTGTTCTCGTGTTGTTGTGTCTGTATCTTGTTGTTGTGTCGGTATCTTGTTGTTGTGTCGGTATCTTGTTCCCGTGTTGTTGTGTCGGTATCTTGTTGTTCTCATGTTGTTGTGTCGGTATCTTGTTGTTGTGTCGGTATCTTGTTGTTCTCATGTTGTTGTGTCAGTATCTTGTTGTTCCCGTGTTGTTGTGTCGGTATCTTGTTGTTGTGTCAGTATCTTGTTGTTCTCATGTTGTTGTGTCGGTATCTTGTTGTTCTCATGTTGTTGTGTCCGTATCTTGTTGTTGTGTCAGTATCTTGTTGTTGTGTTGGTATCTTGTTGTTCTCGTGTTCTCGTGTCGGTATCTTGTTGTTCTCGTGTTGTTGTGTCGGTATCTTGTTGTTCTCGTGTTCTCGTGTCGGTATCTTGTTGTTCTCGTGTTGTTGTGTCTGTATCTTGTTGTTCTCGTGTTGTTGTGTCTGTATCTTGTTGTTCTCGTGTTGTTGTGTCTGTATCTTGTTGTTGTGTCGGTATCTTGTTGTTGTGTCGGTATCTTGTTCCCGTGTTGTTGTGTCGGTATCTTGTTGTTCTCATGTTGTTGTGTCGGTATCTTGTTGTTGTGTCGGTATCTTGTTGTTCTCGTGTTGTTGTGTCGGTATCTTGTTGTTGTGTTGGTATCTTGTTGTTGTGTCTGTATCTTGTTGTTCTCGTGTTGTTGTGTCTGTATCTTGTTGTTCTCGTGTTGTTGTGTCTGTATCTTGTTGTTCTCGTGTTGTTGTGTCTGTATCTTGTTGTTCTCGTGTTGTTGTGTCTGTATCTTGTTGTTCTCGTGTTGTTGTGTCTGTATCTTGTTGTGCTCGTGTTGTTGTGTCGGTATCTTGTTGTTGTTCTGTATGTTGCACTGTATCTTCTTCAGCTGTCTTCAGAGTGTTACCTACTCCTGGTGGTTACATTACAAAAGGTTGGAACATTCAGCAGAGTGCTTCTCTTCCTTCTGAAGACAACCCCTTCACTCCTGAGGCTGAGATAGGAGTTTGGGTCGTACCACCTTTGCAAACGTAGACCATGCAATTCCCTTTGGAATCTTCCAATCTGACCCTGTCACCTGGCTACAGCGGTTGGAGTTGTAAAATCCTTTCTGCTTCATTTATTGAGAGATCAGTTGCCTCTCCAACATATGGTTGACTGGTTCTTGAGGAATATAAGGCAAGGTCGCTCTCAGTTGCCTGTTCAGCAGCAACTGTGCTGGAAAAAGCCCATTGACTAGTGGTGCTGAATGATAACAGGGGGGGCGAGATAGGTGTTATCCTGTCTATCCAATGCTTTTTTTCAGGAGCTGTTTAACGATATGAATGCCCTTCTCAGTCTTACCGTTAGACTGGGAGAACAGAGGACTCGAGGTGACGTGTTGGAAATTCTGCTCGAAACTATCGAAACAGGGGCCATTGTCACTGATGACTACATTCGGCATCCCGTGGCGCACAGAATCTCAAATATCCTTAATGACACATCGGGCCGTGGAATTCGCCAGCTGTGCTATCTTTGGATAATTAGAAAAGTGGTCTACGACTAGAAGATATTCCTTTCCATTCAAGTGAAAGACCAACTTTCTGCTTATCTCAGCCATCGAGAAACCCATCTGCTTTGTTTGTGTTGAAACTGTTGACAGATTTTGCAGTAATCCACCATCATTTGAATGTTGGGGTTTATTTCTGGCCAACAAGCTGCCTCCTTTGCTATTCGCTGGGACGTTTCAATCCCCAAGCGCCCTTCATGGATCGTTGACCTTAATGTCTGTGGAATCGCCATCCGCCGATTCCACAGCGAAAATCCATTCACATCCCTTAACTCTGCTCGTGCATTGTCAAACATTGAGCTGGATCCTTCAGGCCATCCTTCGTGGAGACGTTGCTCACCTTCTGCAGGACGTGTCGTTGCTGGTTTCGTCTTTAAAGAGTTGTTGTCAGATACGGGCAGAGACTCACAGCGAGATTCTCCGACACCCCCCCCCCCCCCCCCCACCCCCCCACCCCGGCCGGGTCAGAGAATCCCCGGGGGGGTGGGGCGGGGGCACAAATCCCACCCCGACGCCAGCTGTCGTGTTCTCCAGCGCCGTTTTTCCCGGGGGGGGGGGGGGCAGGACTCTGGCCTGGCCAGGCCGGTTGGGGGCCGTTGACAGTGGGCCCCCTCACCCCCGGCGATTCTCCAGGCCCCCGATGGGTCGAGCGGCCGTCCATTTTTGGCCAGTCCCACCGGCGCGAATCACTCAGCTCACGTACTGGCGGAACCTGACAGGTAAGTCGGCTATGGCGGTCCTCGGGGTGGTGGGGGGGGGTGGGGGGGGGGGAGGGGTGCGTGAGGATCTGACCCCAGGGAGGCCCCCCCCCCACGGTGGCCTGGCCCGCGATCGGGTCCCATCGATCTGCGAGCGGGCCTGTGCCATGGGAGTACACCTTCCTTCCCCGCCGGCTCCTTAGGGCTCCACCATGGCCAGCATGAAGATAACCCCCCCCCATCCCCTGCGCATGCGCCAAAACACGCCGGCATAATCCTTGTCACCCATTAATCGCCCCGAAGCATTCCTTCTCAATTTGCTCATACCTGCATCCCGTGTCAGAAATCTGTCTTGATGCTACTGGAAGCCAGTTATTTTCCAGACCTTGTTGGAATGGACTGTTCCTAAACCATCCTTTGATACATCCATCGAGATTTTCCTGTCTTTTGATGGGTCGGGAAAAAATCAGGACTGGCGCTGAAGTCAATGAAACGTGAAATGCTGCCAGTCCTCTTCATGTCTGGTGGCCCTCTGGAATTTCTTTCTAATGTGCCTGAGGTATGTAGGCTTAGCTGCCAGATTGGAGATGAATTTTGCCCACAAAATGTCTCATCCCTAACATTTTTAACAGGCCTTTTTATCTGTGGGACACGGCATCTGCAAGATTGCCTTTATTTGATCTTGATCAGGCTGGAGGCCTTGTGCAGAGAGCTGGTCTCCCAGGAAGATGATGCTGTGCACACCGATTTGACATTTCGGTCATTGTTCTTCCCGTGTTGATCCCCAGATGATTATTTTATCCACATCAACGCAGAATCCGGGAATCCTATGTGCACGGCACGATGGAAAATCTCTGAAGCAGACGTTATGCCAAATAGTATCCTCAAGAAGCGATATCTACCGAAGGGTGTGTTGAACGCTTTGTGCTTTCTCTATCTAAGTTGCCAGAAGCCTTGCGAAGCGTCTAATTTAGTGAAACAAGTGGCTCCTGCGATATCGCATGCTATTCCCTCCCATTTTGGTATGGGATAATGTTCTCTCTCAATGTTGAGGTTGAGGTCTGTTATGGGTGATGCGCGATCAATGAACACAGAAACGAAGGAGTAGTCCGAATCGAAGGCTTTAATCTACAAGACGTGTGCCCAGCAGCTAGTATACAGAAAGGACACTGGCTGCTGGGAAACACGGGTTCTTATACTCTGCCTCATAGGCGGAGCTACCTTCCTCTCGACCAATGAGAAGACAACACTTGGGCCAATGGGCAGCGAGCCTTCTGCACCAATAGCAGCTCACACTCCCAGGTACCGTAATACCCCTAGTCATACTACCACAATGGGCCAGGGTTTAGAGAATCCCAAAATGTATCATGGAGTTCACCTGACCCACAACTTTTACTAGATTGTAGTATGGGGAGCACACAGCCCACTCTACAGGAGTGGTACAGCATATTTTTGAAAGCAAAACAATGTTTATTCAATGAACTCAAGTTAACCCTTTCTAAAACATACAGTGAACATCTTAGTAACCATCAATTCAAATACAACCCCCAAAGAATACATCACTAAGTAATCCGTAAGCTGTCCTTTTAACATCCAGAAGACTTAACAAACCTTTAACAGAAGCACATCAGGTTAAAGACACTACTGAAAACATTTATAATTCTGAATTCACCAAATGATCAAGAGATAGTCTTTTCATGGCAGAGAGAACAGCAGTACACCTGCTCTGTCTGGCTTCAGCTCCAACACTGAAAAACGAAACCAAAAAAACACGGACACACCCAAGCTTTTCTCAGTGAAACTAAAAAGCAGAGCCAGAGCTCAGCTCCACCCACACTCTGACATCACCGCAGCCAGAGCTCAGCTCCACCCACACTCTGACATCACTGCAGCCAGAGCTCAGCTCCACCCACACTCTGACATCACTGCAGCCAGAGCTCAGCTCCACCCACACTCTGACATCACTGCAGCCAGAGCTCAGCTCCACCCACACTCTGACATCACCGCAGCCAGGGCTCAGCTCCACCCACACTCTGACATCACTGCAGCCAGAGCTCAGCTCCACCCACACTCTGACATCACTGCAGCCAGAGCTCAGCTCCACCCACACTCTGACATCACTGCAGCCAGAGCTCAGCTCCACCCACACTCTGACATCACTGCAGCCAGAGCTCAGCTCCACCCACACTCTGACATCACTGCAACCAGAGCTCAGCCCCACCCACACTCTGACATCACTGCGGCCAGAGCTCAGCTCCACCCACACTCTGACATCACTGCAGCCAGAGCTCAGCTCCACCCACACTCTGACATCACTGCAGCCAGAGCTCAGCTCCACCCACACTCTGACATCACTGCAGCCAGAGCTCAGCTCCACCCACACTCTGACATCACTGCAGCCAGAGCTCAGCTCCACCCACACTCTGACATCACTGCAGCCAGAGCTCAGCTCCACCCACACGCTGACATCACTGCAGCCAGAGCTCAGCTCCACTCACACTCTGACATCACTGCAGTAACATGAGCAGACAGACGTTTCTTAAAGTGACATTCTCATGACAGACCTTTAGCGTCCATACAGATTTGTACATTTCCATTAGGCTTCTTGACACAAACCATAACGTTTACCCAGTCTGTAGGTTCTTCGATGTGCTTAATTATGCCTAACGCTGTCATCGTCTCTAACTCAGCCTTCAATTTGTCTCTCAATGGTACTGGTACACATCTCGGTGCGTGAATCACCGGCTTTGTGTTCTCCTTTTCATTGGATATTGTTCTTGTACGGTAAAGTGCCAAAGCCTTGGAAATTCTCAGGAAAATCATTTAGTATGGAGTCTCCTGAGGCATGTTGTCTGGTTGCGGAGCTGCCTACACTGTAAACCCATTTAACTAGCTGCCGTACCTCACACGCCTCTATTCCTATCAGGGATTCACGTTCCACCTCCACAATGGAACATTTTAACGCATAAATTTCTGTTTTTTACATTGACATCGAGTTCGCAATCTCCTAACCTGGTGATTTCACTTCCATTGTAATCTCTTAACAAAACTGTTTTGTTTAACTCTTGCGGTTTAACTCACAGTTTTTTGACATCGGACAAATTGATGAGGTTGGCCCTCGAACCTGTGTCGAGTTGGCTGTTATTACTGTCTCATTCATTATTAAAGGCACTGTCCATTTATCTTTTTGAGTTTCTGCATGAACTGCACTGTTGCCACAAATTGTCATTGCAAAGTTGTCATTTGGAATGCAATGACTATACTTGTCCCCGCTGGAGATCGTGGCGATGTCTTTGAGGCACACTTCATCAACTGTGCTGATGGCTTTCGTTTGATCCTCTTTTTGACGAGATAAACATTGCCTCACAAAATGATTTGTTCTTCCACATTTGGAGCGAACCTTTCCAAATGCTGGGCATTGCCATGGCAAATGCCGTTTGCCGCATCGCTGGCATAAAATGGAGCATCGGGTCGGATGCCCAAAATGGCCGCCTGCGCTGGTACCACGTTTTTCATTCGACTACGTAGCCACACTGATGGCGTCAGCTGCCTCTTCTCCCTTCGTGCCAAAATGTCAGAGATTCAGTGTGCTGATCTGCTTTGCTGCAAGCTCACTAGCGTGACATATTTAGAACATAGAACATGGAACAGTACAGATCCTTCAGCCCACGATATTGTGCCGACCATTTATCCTAATCTAAGATTAACCTAACCTACACCCCTTCAATTTACTGCTGTCCATGTGCTTGTCTAAGAGTTGCTTAAATGTCCCTAATGACTCTGACTCCACCATCTCTGCTGGCCGTGCATTCCACACACCCACCACTCTCTGTGTAAAGAACCTGCCTCTGACATCTCCCCTATACCTTCCTCCAATCACCTTAAACCTACGTCCCCTCGTGACAGCCATTTCCGCCCTGGGGAAAATTCTCTGGCTATCCACTCTATCCAAGCCTCTCATCACCTTGTACACCTCTATCAAGTCACCTCTCTGCCTTCTTTGCTGCAGTGAGAAAGGCCCTAGCTCCCTCAACCTTTCTTCATAAGACATGCCCTCCAGTCCAGGCAGCATCCTGGTAAATCTCCTCTGTACCCTCTCCAAAGCATCCACATCCTTCCGATAGTGAGGCGACCAGAACTGGACACAATATTCCAAGTGTGGTCTAACTAGAGTTTTATAAAGCTGCAGCAAAACCTCGCAGCTCTTAAACTCATGAAAGCCAACACACCATATGCCTTCTTAACAACCCTATCAATCTGGGTGGCAACTTTGAGGGATCTATGTACATGGACCCCAAGATCCCTCTGTTTTTCCACACTTCCAAGAATCCTGCCTTTATCCCTGTATTCAGCATTCACATTCGACTTTCCAAAATGAATCACTTCACATTTATCAAGGTTGAAACTCCATCTGCCACTTCTCAGCCCAGCTCTGCATCCTGTCAATATCCTGTTGTAACCTGTAACAACCCTCAACACTATCTACAACTCCCCCAACCTTCGTGTCATCGGCAAACTTACTAACCCCCCCCCTTCCACTTCCTCATCCAAGTCATTTATAAAAACCACAAAGAGCAGAGGTCCCAGAACAGATCCTTGCGGGACACCATTGGTCACTGACCTCCAGGCTGAATGCTTTCCATCCACTACCACTCGCTGTCTTCTTTCAGCCAGCCAATTCTATATCCAGACAGCCAAAAGTCCCTGTATCCCATGCCCCCTACCTTTCTGAATGAGCCTACCATGGGGAACCTTATCAAATGCCTTACTGAAATCCATATACACCACATCCATTGCCTGACCTTCATCAATGTGTCTCATCACATCCTCAAATAATTCAATGACGCTTGGGAGTATGACCTGCCCCTCACAAAGCCATGCTGACTATCTTTAATCAAACTATGTTTTTCTAAATAATCATAAATCCTATCTCTCAGAATCTTTTCCAATATTTTGCTCACCACAGACATGAGACTGATGGGTTTGTAATTCCCAGGGATTTCCCTATTCCCTTTCTTGAACAGGGGAACAACATTCGCCTCCCTCCAATCATCCGGTACTACTCTAGTGGAGAGTGAGGACGCAAAGATCATCGCCAACGGCGCAGCAATCTCCTCCCTCACTTCCCGTAGTAACCTTGGGTATATCCCATCAGGCCCAGGGGAGTTATAGATCCTGATGCTTTTCACAATTTCCAGCACATCCTCCTTCTTAATATCAACCTGTTTGAGTCTATTAACCTGGTTCACACTGTTCTCATGGGCAACAAGGCCCCTCTCTCTGGTGAATACTGAAGCAAAATATTCATTTAGGGCCTCCCCTACTTCCTCCGACTCTAGGCACAAGTTCCCTCCACTATCCCTGATCGGGCCTACTCTCACTCTGATCATCCTCTTGTTTCTCACATAAGTGTAGAACGCCTTGGGGTTTTCCCTAATCCTTCCCACCAGAGCTTTTTCATTCCCCCTTTTTGCTCTCCTCAGTCCATTTTTGAGTTCCTTCCTGGCTACCTTGTAACCCTCTAGAGCCGAGTCAGATCCTTGCTTCCTCAACCTTACGCAAGCTTCCTTCTTCCTCTTGACTAGAAGCTCCACTTCTCTCGTCATCCAAGGTTCCTTCACCTTATCATTCCTTCCTCGTCTCAGTCGGACAAAACTATCCAGCACTCGTAGCAAGTGCTCCTCAAACAACCCCCACATTACTGTTGTGCATTTCCCAAGAACAATTGTTCCCACTTTCTGCTCCTCAGCTCCTGTCTAATAGCAGTATAACTTCCCCTCCCCCAATTAAATACCTTCCCATACTGTGTGTTCCTGTCCCTCTCCATGACTACGGTAAAGGTCAAGGAGTTCTGGTCACTGTCACCAAAATGGTCTCCCACTGAGACACATGACACCCGGCCTGGTTTGTTGCCGAGCACCAAGTCCAATATGGCCTCCCCCCCCCCCTAGTCGGCCTATCTACATATTGAGTCAGGAATCTTTCCTGTACACACCGGATTTGGATAGTATTTTCGAGTTGAACCTCTGTTTCTCTTAGATGCCTCTCGTGCACCTTATTGTTGGAGATCCCGAACACGCGGATAATTGACGACGGGGGGGGGGGGCTAAAATTACACGACTGTAGCTAAAACCACAGAGAAAACGATCAAATGCCTCGCCTGTGCCTGGGTGCGTGTGCAAAATATAGAGTGCCCGAAGGTCTCAGTTTTTTCAGGAGAGCAATGGGGATCAAGTTGTTTGAGAACTTTGTCAAAGTTCTTGCTGTCTGCCTCGTTTTCGAAGACAAACGTGCTGAAAATCTCAATTGCTTGGGGGCCTGCTCCCGTTAGCAGCAACGCGATACACCGCTCATTCGGACTGGACCTGCAGACCGAGGGCTCCAACATAGAGTTCAAACTGTTGCTTAAGCACCCTCCAATTCTCGTCTACGTTACCGGTTGAGGTGCCTTGATACCTTCCATCCTGGACTGCGAAGTTTTACCGCGCGTTGAGCACCAGTTACCAGTAGTTTATCAGGTTAGTATCAAAGTTATCTTTAATTGTTCAGGCCTGTGCAGAATATTCTTGTTCTTAGTCGATCGTCACACTTGGTACCATGTAGACTGGCCGATATGAATGATGCACTACAGGACATCTAGTTTATATCAATAAATAACAAACGACTAACACTAACACAAACTAACTAACTAGAACGACTGTAAAAAAAGCCTATCCTCCAACACGACTTACTCCCAACTCCCCCAGGCACAGAGAGGCATGGTGCACTTATACTGCAACACTGCCACCTGCTGGTCGAAGGTCGTGCATGATATATACAGAATTGCTTCATGCATATCATCACACTCCGGCTCCTACAACCCTCCCTATCCCTGTAACCTCCTCCAACCCCTACAACCCTCCCTATCCCTGTAACCTCCTCCAGCCCCTACACCCCTCCCTATCTCTGTAACCTCCTCCAGCCCCGACAACCCTCCCTATCCCTGTAACCTCCTCCAGCTCCTACACCCCTCCCTATCCCTGTAACCTCCTCCAGCCCCTACACCCCTCCCTATCTCCGTAACCTCCTCCAGCCCCTACACCCCTCCCTATCTCTGTAACCTCCTCCAGCCCCTACACCCCTCCCTATCTCTGTAACCTCCTCCAGCCCCTACCACCCCTCCCTATCTCTGTAACCTCCAGCCCCGACAACCCTCCCTATCCCTGTAACCTCCTCCAGCCTCTACAAACCCTCCCTATCCCTGTAACCTCCTCCAGCCCCTACAACCCTCCCTATCTCTGTAACCTCCTCCAGCCCCTACACCCCTCCCTATCTCTGTAACCTCCTCCAGCCCCTACAACCCTCCAAGATCTCTCTGCTCCTCCAGTTCTGCTGTTTCGAGCATTCCCTGATTCTCATCGCTCATCCATTGGCATGGAGGGGGAAGGGTATCCTGAGCTCGGGAATTCCCTCCTCTCTCTCTTCCTTTATCTTCCCTATATCTCTCTCCGACTCTCCATCCCTCTGTTTCTCTCTGTCTGCCACTCTCCATGTCTCTGCCCCTATCTCCCCTTGCAGCACAAGGCCAGGTATTGTTTGCCGATCACTCTGGGGAGGCTCCTGGCTGAGGGATGGT
Organism: Scyliorhinus canicula; assembly: GCF_902713615.1. Classification (NCBI taxonomy): domain Eukaryota; kingdom Metazoa; phylum Chordata; class Chondrichthyes; order Carcharhiniformes; family Scyliorhinidae; genus Scyliorhinus; species Scyliorhinus canicula. The sequence continues at coordinate 957,777 of NC_052166.1, forward strand.
TTTCTGTAAGAAGGCTAGGTGCTATGCGAATGCAGGTTGTTTGTGTTCAAGGCTCAGGGTCTGATTGACGAATCACAGGGACCCACGCGGGGGATGACATTTTTAGGCTTGCCCGCCCATCGCCGCACCGACGCGAGGCCTTGACCCTGATGGACTCCGCGCCTGGCCTTACCTTTGAAGCTGAGCTGGACTCTGGGGGCGGTGCAAGGGTCTCCGTACAGGCGAGGGGTCCAAAACACAAGGCCCAACCATAGGAAGGCCCAGAATATCACCATGACAACAGCAGCCTCAAGCACAACCTAGAAATGGAGGCCACAGTTATGCCAACTGAAAATAATAAACAAAAATCTCAAAAACAATCATGCACGTTACCGGACACCCCTCGATTACAATCCAGTCTGTAACTCACTATCTACATATAAATCACCCCGAACCCCTCGATGAGATTCCAGTCTGTTACTCATGCCGCACTGTCAGAGGGTCAGTACTGAGGGAGTGCCGCACTGTCAGAGGGTCAGTACTGAGGGAGTGCCGCACTGTCAGAGGGTCAGTACTGAGGGAGTGCCGCACTGTCAGAGGGTCAGTACTGAGGGAGTGCTGCACTGTCAGAGGGTCAGTACTGAGGGAGTGCCGCACTGTCAGAGGGTCAGTACTGAGGGAGTGCCGCACTGTCAGAGGGTCAGTACTGAGGGAGTGCCGCACTGTCAGAGGGTCAGTACTGAGGGAGTGCCGCACTGTCAGAGGGTCAGTACTGAGGGAATGCCGCACTGTCAGAGGGTCAGTACTGAGGGAATGCCGCACTGTCAGAGGGTCAGTACTGAGGGAGTGCTGCACTGTCAGAGGGTCAGTACTGAGGGAGTGCCGCACTGTCCGAGGGTCAGTACTGAGGGAGCGCCGCACTGTCAGAGGGTCAGTACTGAGGGAGCGCCGCACTGTCAGAGGGTCAGTACTGAGGGAGCGCCGCACTGTCAGAGGGTCAGTACTGAGGGAGCGCCGCACTGTCAGAGGGTCAGTACTGAGGGAGTGCTGCACTGTCAGAGGGTCAGTGTTGAGGGATGTTACAGAGATAGGGAGCATTGTAGGGGGTTTGAGGTGGTCACTGAGATAGGGAGGGTTGTAGGGGCTGGAGGAGGTTACAGAGATAGGGAGGATTGAAGGGGCTGGAGGAGGTTACGGAGATAGGGAGGATTGTAGGGGCTGGAGGAGGTTACAGAGATAAGGAGGGGTGTAGGGGCTGGAGGAGGTTACAGAGATAGGGAGGGGTGTAGGGTCTGGAGGAGGTTACAGAGATAGGGAGGGGTGTAGGGGCTGGAGGAGGTTACAGAGATAGGGAGGGGTGTAGGGGCTGGAGGAGGTTACAGAGATAGGGAGCGGTGTAGGGGCTGGAGGAGGTTACAGAGATAGGGAGGGGTGTAGGGGCTGGAGGAGGTTACAGAGATAGGGAGGGGTGCAGGGGCTGGAGGAGGTTACAGAGATAGGGAGGGTGAAGGGGCTGGAGGGGGTTACAGATAAGGAGAGGTGTAGGGGCTGGAGGAGGTTACAGACATAGGGAGGGGGTGTAGGGGCTGGAGGAGGTTACAGAGATAGGGAGGGGTGTAGGGGCTGGAGGAGGTTACAGAGATAGGGAGGGTTGTAGGGGCTGGAGGAGGTTACAGAGATAGGGAGGGGGTGTAGGGGCTGGAGGAGGTTACAGAGATAGGGAGGGGTGTAGGGGCTGGAGGAGGTTACAGAGATAGGGAGGGTTGTAGGGGCTGGAGGAGGTTACAGAGATAGGAAGGGGTGTAGGGGCTGGAGGAGGTTACAGAGATAAGGAGGGATGTAGGGGCTGGAGGAGGTTACAGAGATAGGGAGGGGACGAGGACTGGTTTGAAAATATGGACGGAAGTTGAAAGTTGAGATGTCGCTGGTCTGAGAGCAATGAGGGTCAGCGAGGGGTAGGGGGGTGAGGTGGGGGGGGGGGGGGTGAGGTGGGAGGTGGGGCGGGGGTGTGAGGTGGGGGGGCAGGGTGTGAGGTGGGGGGGGTGAGGTTGAGGGGGTGAGGTGAGGGGGTGAGGTGGGGGGGTGAGGTGAGGGGGTGAGGTGGGGGGGGTGAGGTGAGGGGGGTGAGGTGGGGGGGGTGAGGTGAGGGGGTGAGGTGGGGGGTGAGTTGGGGGTGAGGTGGGGGGGTGAGGTGGGAGTTGGAGGGTTGAGGTGGGGGGTTGGGGCGGGGTGTGAGGTGGGGGTGTGAGGTGGGGGGGTGGGGCGGGGGGTGAGGTGGGGGGGTGAGGTGGGGGGGTGAGGTGGGGGGGTGAGGTGAGGGGGTGAGGTGGGGGGGTGAGGTGGGGGGGTGAGGTGAGGGGGTGAGGTGGGGGTGAGTTGGGGGTGAGGTGGGGGGGTGAGGTGGGGGGGTGAGGTGGGAGTTGGAGGGTTGAGGTGGGGGGGTGGGGCGGGGAGAGTTGGGGTGAGGTGGGGGGTGTGAGGTGGGGGGGTGGGGCGGGGTGTGAGGTGGGGGGGTGAGGTGGGGTGAGGTGGGGGGGTGGGGGTGAGGTGGGGGGGTGAGGTGGGAGGGTGAGGTTGGGGTGGGGGTGAGGTGGGGGTGAGTTAGGGGGGTGATGCCGGGTGTCCCGTCAGGAGAGGGTCAATCTGGCCGAGGCGAGGGGGGGGGGGGGGGGGGGGGAAGCAGCGGGGGGAGCGATGCAGACATGGGTGACCGGCAGTGGTCTCCGAGCACCCCCCACCCCTCCCTCTCCCCGTAGCCCCACCCGGGGGGCAGCAGTGGTCCGTACATACTGGTGGGGGTGGTGCGTCTCCACACGCTGTGTGTTCCGCTCAGTCGCGACTGAAGAAACTTCGACAGGTTAAAACACGACAGGCGGCTCCCAAGCAGACACTCCCGTACTTTTAAATCTCAGGGAACAATAGCAGAATCGCCCTCGCTCCCTCTCTCTCTCCCTCTAATCGACGGATCAAACAGGCGATTTGGAAAGATACCTTGCCAGCTGTTGTTCTGGAATCGCTTGATCATCCTCCCAAATCCTCCTGATCCTCGCATTCCAGTCAAACAGCTGGGACGGCAACACTAAAGCTACTGACTGCCTTTCATCACCCCCAGCTCTCCCATTCCCTCCCTCCCTCCGACAATCCATTGATCTGCAACGAGACGAAAAGTCCCGGCACCTTTGGCTGGAAGTGGCGTCTGAACCGCCTCTGATGCCTCCTGCTGCGGAATTGCCCACTCCCCTTCCGTTGGCATTCTCTGATTCCCCCCCCCCCCCCCCCACCCCCACCGCCACACCCCACCTCCAGCCCCCAGCCCTCCACACACCTCTCCCGGATGGGCTAGGCTTTCGGGAGAGGTCGTTCCATCACCACGGGATGGACAGTGCGGCGCATGCAAAAGGTTGAGAGAGTCAGAGAGACGGACTCAGAGAAAGAGACGCAGAGAGAGAGAGAGAGGAAGAGACAGAGAGAGACAGACAGAAAGAGAGACACAGAGAGAGAGAGGGAGAGAGTTTAAGTCAGGAACTGTCCAGCAGTCCAGGAGTTAATGAATCTAGCTCGATGAAAGTTGACATAATTAGTTCCCGATTGACTCAATGAAAACACTTTAAATGGGGTGAATTCTGCCACGTGCTCCATCAGCACACACCACCGTTCAACACACATCATCCTGCTATCTTGGGACAGTGTCGAGGGAGCTTTACTCTGTATCTAACCCCGTGCTGTACCTGTCCTGGGAGTGTTTGATGGGGACAGGGTAGAGGGAGCTTTACTCTGTATCTAACCCCATGCTGTACCTGTCCTGGGAGTGTTTGATGGGGACAGTGTAGAGGGAGCTTTACTCTGTATCTAACCCCGTGCTGTACCTGTCCTGGGAGTGTTTGACGGGGACAGTGTCGAGGGAGCTTTACTCTGTATCTAACCACGTGCTGTACCTGTCCTGGGAGTGTTTGATGGGGACAGTGTAGAGGGAGCTTTACTCTGTATCTAACCCCGTGCTGTACCTGTCCTGGGAGTGTTTGATGGGGACAGTGTAGAGGGAGCTTTACTCTGTATCTAACCCCGTGCTGTACCTGTCCTGGGAATGTTTGATGGGGACAGTGTAGAGGGAGCTTTACTCTGTATCTAACCTCGTGCTGTACCTGTCCTGGGAGTGTTTGATGGGGACAGTGTAGAGGGAGCTTTACTCTGTATCTAACCCCGTGCTGTACCTGTCCTGGGAGTGTTTGATGGGGACAGTGTCGAGGGAGCTTTACTCTGTATCTAACCCCGTGCTGTACCTGTCCTGGGAGTGTTTGATGGGGACAGTGTAGAGGGAGCTTACTCTGTATCTAACCCCGTGCTGTACCTGTCCTGGGAGTGTTTGATGGGGACAGTGTAGAGGGAGCTTTACTCTGTATCTAACCCCGTGCTGTACCTGTCCTGGGAATGTTTGATGGGGACAGTGTAGAGGGAGCTTTACTCTGTATCTAACCCCTGTGCTGTACGTGTCCTGGGAGTGTTTGATAGGGACAGTGTAGAGGGAGCTTTACTCAGTATCTGACCCCGTGCTGTACCTGTCCTGGGAGCCTTTGATGGGGACAGTGTAGAGGGAGCTTTACTCTGTATCTAACCCCGTGCTGTATCTGTCCTGGGAGTGTTTGATGGGGACAGTGTAGAGGGAGCTTTACTCTGTATCTAACCCCGTGCTGTACCTGTCCTGGGAGTGTTTGATGGGGACAGTGTAGAGGGAGTTTTACTCTATTCACAGTTCTATAACAGAGGTTCCCTGAAGGTTGCTTGAAAATGATCTGAGATAAAAGGGCCGTGAGTTTTGAAGTTTTGGTTCAGTTCCGTGTCTCACTTTCCAATTGTCTGCCTTAGGCAATAACGCAGGTGAATGCTGACGGACTGGTAACTGAAAGAGGAATAGAAAAACGAGAGGGAGACAGAAAGATGGGGGGACATGAGAGAGAAAAAGTAACGCAGAGTGTGACAGAGTTAGACAGAGTGTGACGGAGAGAGAGAGACAGAGTGAGGCGGAGAGAGAGAGTGAGACAGAATGTGACAGAGATAGAGAGAGAGAGAGTGTGAAGGAGGGAAATAGAAAGGCAGAGTGTGACCGAGAGAGAGAATAAGACAGAGCCTGACGGAGAGAGAGAGTGAGACAGAGTGCGACGGAGACAGAGAGAGAGAAAGACAGTGTGAAGGAGAGGGAGAATAAGGCAGTGTGTGACAGAGAGAGAGAGAAAATAAGACTGAGTCTGATGGAGAGAAAGAGAGAGAGTGTGATGGAGAGAGAGACAGAAATAGAGAAACGGACACAATCCAAGGACCGAGAGACAGAACATAAAGCCCCTCCAGTGCAGAAAGCCATTCGGCCCATCGAGTCTACACCGGCCCTCCTAAAGAGCACCCTAACCAGGCCCACTCCCCCACCCTCTCCCCTAACCTTTGAACACTAATTTAGCATGGCCAATCCACCTAACCTGCACATCTTAGGACTGTGAGAGGAAACCGGAGCACCCGGAGGAAACCCACGCAGACACGGGGAGAACGTGCAGATTCTGCACAGACAGTGACCCAGCGGGTAATCGAACCTGGGACCCTGGCACTGTGAGGCACTGACGCTAATCAGAGAGGGAGAGACAAAAGGGGGAGAAGGACAGCGAGAGAGAGAGACAGACAGAGAGAGAGAGGCAGAGAGAGACAGACAGACAGAGAGAGAGAGAGAGACAGACAGAGAGAGAGAGACAGAGAGAGAGAGACAGAGAGAAAGAGAGACAGAGAGAGAGAGAGAGACAGACAGAGAGAGAGAGAGAGGGTGCGATTTAACAGGAAAGTTTCTAAGTGTGATTTGTGGTGCATTTTGCTGGGACTTCCCCACCGCTATCTAACCACACTTAGGGCGCGATGCAACAGGCAGAGGGCGCCGAGAAAGCAGCGTGCAGCGGCGGAGCGTGGCCGCTGGGAAACCCGCTCCGGGATCTAACCAACTCTCCATGTCTCCCAAGATCTCGCGAGACGTTGCGATGGGATCACCTTTATATTAGAGTGAGACAGTTAGCCTCACTGTAATGTGCGGATTCCAGAGGTACCTGAGGCTTTGGGATTCAATCCCTTCACCCCGGGGAACTCAGGCGAACAGCGTTTGGTACTGGTCCCACTCGTGGGGGTATCCCAGGGGTTTGGAGGCTCTCAGCTGCCTGGGTCCACCTGGCAGTGCCACCTGGTATAGCTCAGCCCAAGATGGCAAGAAACTGCAGAGTGTGGTGAACTCAGCCCAGCGCATCACACAAGCTCGCCACCCCCACATTGATTCTGTCTACCCCTCCCGCTGCCTCAGGAAGGCAGACAGCATTGTCAGAGACCCCTCCCACCCAGGCATTGCCTTCCAGACCCTTCCATCAGGCAGAAGGTACAGAAGTCTGAAGACTCGCACATCCAGACATAGGAACAGCTTCTTCCCCACAGCTACCAGACTCCTCAACGACTCCCCCTCGGACTGATCTGTTCCCTGTAAGAACACTATTCACGGCGCCCTATGCTGCTCTTGCTCATGTATTTGCTTTGTTTGGCCCCTTGTTCTGCACTGTAGCCAATCACTGTTTGTCGATGTACTGCGTACTTTTTCCATTCAATGTAACTATCTACTATTTTAATTTGTCTACTGTGTACGTTTCCTTGGCCACAGAAAAATATTTTTCACTGTACTTCAGTATGTTTATTTATGTGACAATAAATAAATCAAATCAAAGCAGCTGGTGGGGGCACTACCAGGGTGCCAAGGTAGCATTGTGTTGTGCACGTGATCGGGCCAGGGTTGCCTGGTGTGGGTGTTTGGGGGGGGGGGGGCGAGGGCGCGTGTGGTCAAGAGGGGGGAGGTTGGGGATTATTTCGGGGCCTGGGAGATGTGATCCACCACGCTTCGCGTTCGGCATCAAGAGGATGGAATGTAGCCATCTAAGACGGCCACCTGCAAAGGACCATGGGAATTATGGCCAAGCCAGGATTCAGACAGATACACAGCCTATGTGTATCTGAAACACAGGTAACCAGACCTGATCGAAACCCCCTGCTCGTTTGCACTTTAAAGGCCCATTTTCCCAGGACAATAGAACTCCAATCAAGCACCCGGTACAGCCACAGACTGATCGGCCCCACTCCCCTTACTCAGAAAGCACAACGGCCAAGGTCAATGCCGAGCTACCAAAGGCACCTGCCCCTTTATTGGCCGAAATCGAAGAGAGTGATCAGAGCCTTGTCGAACTATCGGGTTCAAGGTTAAGGACCGCCCCTTAGAGCACAAATCCAGGGGGATGAAAGAGAGCACAGCCATGTGTTCTGTCTCTCTTGGATCCGGTCTGTGCCAACCCAATTGCAGCAGGAACAGCCAGCCAAGTTCAAGACCAACGATCGCTACCTGACAGATGAGCCCAGCAGAGACAGAGCCACTTTCTTCAAAACAGCCCAGTGAAATCCAGATAAAGGCCTTATCCATTTGCACAGTGCCGGTCGCCCTGAAGTTAAGCACAGGTTATTGTAGCTGATAGGTGGCGTTAAACTCGTAGTAGATATTGTGTTTGCATGTTGAGATAACTCGTGTGTATGTAAATAAACCATCTTTTGAACTAACTAACTGGTCATTTGATCGATATAAAGGAAGGCTTGTGGTTCACCAACATTATTGTTAATAGAGCAACATTATCTCTCTGGTTTAACCCATACTGAAATGTGGGGAGCTGATTTCACCGTCACACCGGCTCCTCACAGGTCGGGCCATCATTTTTGAAAGGGTGCCCCGATCATTAAGTGACCTTGAGGTTCCCCATACCCCCCCCCCCCCCCAATCCATGGGCAATGTCACCCCCAACATCCCCCCCCCCCCCCTGCTTTGCAGGGCTCCCATGTCCCATTTTGGGCCCTCCTCCTCCTCATCCTTCACCCCTGCACCCTTCATACCCCCTCCCATCTATCCTTTCAAGGGTGTGGACCCCTTCAGGTCCTGGCCCTTGGCACTGCCACCGTGCGCCTACCAGCCTGGCAGTGCCACAAGGTGCCGAGCTGCCAGGGGGAGAGCCAGGGGCCACCCTACTCTGTCCCTGACCACTCAGGGCCCTCCAATGGTCTGGGAAACTCCCCTAGGGGTCAGTCCGCCCGGTCTGTGTTTGTACGGACCAGCCCTAACCAGCACCCATGTGAACGCTCGCTGGGGAACCAGTGGGGTCACGGGAGACAGGGGTCACGGGAGACAGGGGTCACGGGAGACAGGGGTCACGGGAGATAGGGGTCACGGGAGACAGGGGTCACAGGAGACAGGGGTCACGGGAGACAGGGGTCACGGGAGACAGGGGTCACAGGAGATAGGGGTCACGGGAGACAGGGGTCACGGGAGACAGGGGTCACGGGAGACAGGGGTCACGGGAGATAGGGGTCACGGGAGATAGGGGTCACGGGAGACAGGGGTCACGGGAGATAGGGAAGATGGCAGGTAGGGGTCATGGGAG
>NC_052166.1:966741-1011741 GCF_902713615.1 Scyliorhinus canicula
GCACACACACTGACACACACACACAGACACACACACTGACACACACACTGACACACACACACTGACACACACACTGACACACACACACTGACACACACACACTGACACACACACTGACACACACACACTGACACACACACTGACACACACACACAGACACACACACTGACACACACACTGACACACACACACTGACACACACACTGACACACACACACTGACACACACACACTGACACACACACTGACACACACACTGACACACACACACAGACACACACACTGACACACACACTGACACACACACACACTGACACACACACACTGACACACACACACACTGACACACACACTGACACACACACACTGACACACACACACTGACACACACACACACTGACACACTGACACACACACTGACACACACACTGACACACACACACTGACACACACACACTGACACACACACACTGACACACACACACACTGACACACTGACACACACACACACACACACACACTGACACACACACACTGACACACACACTGACACACACACACTGACACACACACTGACACACACACACTGACACACACACTGACACACACACACACTGACACACACACACACTGACACACACACTGACACACACACTGACACACACACACACTGACACACACACACTGACACACACACACTGACACACACACACTGACACACACACTGACACACACACACACTGACACACACACACACACACTGACACACACACTGACACACACACTGACACACACACACACTGACACACACACACTGACACACACACACTGACACACACACACACACACTGACACACACACTGACACACACACACACTGACACACACACACACTGACACACACACTGACACACCACTGACACACACACACACTGACACACACACACACACACACTGACACACACACTGACACACACACACACTGACACACACACACACTGACACACACACTGACACACACACTGACACACACACACACTGACACACACACACACACACTGACACACACACTGACACACACACACTGGCACACACACTGACACACACACACACTGACACACACACACACTGACACACACACACACTGACACACACACACACTGACACACACACACTGACACACACACTGACACACACACTGACACACACACACACTGACACACACACACCCTGACACACACACACTGACACACACACTGACACTGACACACACACTGACACACAAACACACACTGACACACACACACACTGACACATCCACGTTGGTCTGATATGTTGAGAAAGTCTCGACTGACGGACGGACACTCGCAGAATGGTAGACAGGCTGAGTTTGAACAGACAGATGCAGAGAGAGAAAGTGAGGGGGCAGAGAGAGAACAGGAGCCCGTCGGCCGATTGTGGGATAGTTGGGGTGAGAGGGAGGGAGAGTGAGAGAGACGGAAGGAGAAATATGAAGCCAGGATTACAATATGTTGCATGAACCCTACCCTGGCGTGGGTAGGGACACTCTGGAGAAAAGTTAATTAATTTCAGCCGTCAGCAGTGAAATAACAGAGAGTATTCCTGAAGACTGGATAATTAATTTGCCCAGAGGTGTGTGTTACCTGATTTATACAGTGACAGAAGCTGAGGATGTTCGTGAGCAAAGAAATGCCACCAACTCCAGCCCCCCCCCCCCCCGCATCGCTCCGACATAATACCTCTGAACAGCAGCCCCCTACTGTCCAGGGAGTGTTTGATGGGGACAGTGTAGAGGGAGCTTTACTCTGTATCTAACCCCGTGCTGTACCTGTCCTGGGAGTGTTTGATGGGGACAGTGTAGAGAGAGCTTTACTCTGTATCTAACCCCGTGCTGTACCTGTCCAGGGAGTGTTTGATGGGGACAGTGTAGAGGGAGCTTTACTCTGTATCTAACCCCGTGCTGTACCTGTCCTGGGAGTGTTTGATGGGGACAGTGTAGAGGGAGCTTTACTCTGTATCTAACCCCGTGCTGTACCTGTCCTGGGAGTGTTTGATGGGGACAGTGTAGAGGGAGCTTTACTCTGTATCTAACCCCGTGCTGTACCTGTCCTGGGAGTGTTTGATGGGGACAGTGTAGAGGGAGCTTTACTCTGTATCTACCCCCGTGCTGTACCTGTCCTGGGAGTGTTTGATGGGGACAGTGAAGAGGGAGCTTTACTCTGTATCGAACCCCGTGCTGTACCTGTCCTGGGAGTGTTTGATGGGGACAGTGTAGAGGGAGCTTTACTCTGTATCTAACCCCGTGCTGTACCTGTCCTGGGAGTGTTTGATGGGGACAGTGTAGAGGGAGCTTTACTCTGTATCTAACCCCGTGCTGTATCTGTCCTGGGAGTATTTGATGGGGACAGTGTAGAGGGAGCTTTACTCTGTATCTAACACCGTGCTGTACCTGCCCTGGGAGTGTTTGATGGGGACAGTGTAGAGGGAGCTTTACTCTGTATCTATCCCAATGCTGTACCTGTCCTGGGAGTGTTTGATGGGGACAGTGTAGAGGGAGCTTTACTCTGTATCTAACCCCGTGCTGTACCTGTCCTGGGACTGTTTGATGGGGAGAGTGTAGAGGGAGCTTTACTCTGTATCTAACACCGTGCTGTACCTGCCCTGGGAGTGTTTGATGGGGACAGTGTAGAGGGAGCTTTACTCTGTATCTATCCCAATGCTGTACCTGTCCTGGGAGTGTTTGATGGGGACAGTGCAGAGGGAGCTTTACTCTGTATCTAACCCCGTGCTGTACCTGTCCTGCGAGTGTTTGATGGGGACAGTGTAGAGGCAGCTTTACTCTGTATCTAACCCCGTGCTGTACCTGTCCTGGGAGTGTTTGATGGGGACAGTGTAGAGGGAGCTTTACTCTGTATCTAACCCCGTGCTGTACCTGTCCTGGGAGTGTTTGATGGGGACAGTGCAGAGGGAGCTTTACTCTGTATCTAACCCCGTGCTGTACCTGTCCTGGGAGTGTTTGATGGGGACAGTGTAGAGGGAGCTTTACTCTGTATCTAACCCAGTGCTGTACCTGTCCTGGGAGTGTTTGATGGGGACAGTGTAGAGGGAGCTTTACTCTGTATCTAACCCCGTGCTGTACCTGTCCTGGGAGTGTTTGATGGGGACAGTGTAGAGGGACCTTTACTCTGTATCTAACCCTGTGCTGTACCTGTCCTGGGAGTGTTTGATGGGGACAGTGTAGAGGGAGCTTTACTCTGTATCTAACCCAGTGCTGTACCTGTCCTGGGAGCGTTTGATGGGGACAGTGTATTTAGAACAGTACAGCACAGAACAGGCCCTTCGGCCCTCGATGTTGTGCCGAGCAATGATCACCCTACTCAAACTCACGTATCCACCCTATACCCGTAACCCAACAACTCCCCTTTAAACTTACTTTTTAGGACACTACGGGCAATTTAGCATGGCCAATCCACCTAACCCGCACATCTTTGGACTGTGGGAGGAAACCGGAGCACCCGGAGGAAACCCACGCACACAGGGGGAGGACGTGCAGACTCCACACAGACAGTGACCCAGCCGGGAACCGAACCTGGGACCCTGGAGCTGTGAAGCATTGATGCTAACCACTATGCTACCGTGGAGAGGGAGCTTTACTCTATATCAAACCCGTGCTGTACCTATCCTGGGAATGTTTGATGGGGGCAGTGTTGAGGGAGCTTTACTCTACATCTGCATCATGCTCTATTTGATCTGACAGTGTTGCACTGTCAGAGGGTCAGCGCTGAGGGAGTGCCGCACTGTTGGAGGGTCAGTACTGAGGGAGTGCTGCACTGTCAGGGGGTCAGTACTGAGGGAGTGCTGCACTGTCAGAGGGTCAGTACTGAGGGAGTGCTGCACTGTCAGAGGGTCAGTACTGAGGGAGTGCTGCACTGTCAGAGGGTCAGTACTGAGGGAGTGCTGCACTGTCAGAGGGTCAGTACTGAGGGAGTGCTGCACTGTCAGAGGGTCAGTACTGAGGGAGAGCTGCACTGTCAGAGGGTCAGTACTGAGGGAGTGCCACACTGTCAGAGGGTCAGTTCTGAGGGAGTGCTGCACTGTCAGAGGGTCAGTACTGAGGGAGTGCTGCACTGTCAGAGGGTCAGTACTGAGGGAGTGCCGCACTGTCAGAGGGTCAGTACTGAGGGAGTTCCGCACTGTCAGAGGGTCAGTACTGAGGGAGTGCTGCACTGTCAGAGGGTCAGTACTGAGGGAGTGCTGCACTGTCAGAGGGTCAGTACTGAGTGAGTGCCGCACTGTCAGAGGGTCAGTACTGAGTCAGTGCCGCACTGTCAGAGGGTCGGTACTGAGGGAGCGCTGCACTGTCAGAGGGTCAGTACTGAGGGAGTGCTGCACTGTCAGAGGGTCAGTACTGAGGGAGTGCCGCACTGTCAGAGGGTCAGTACTGAGGGAGTGCCGCACTGTCAGAGGGTTAGTACTGAGGGAGTGCCGCACTGTCGGAGGGTCAGTACTGAGGGAGTGCCGCACTGTCAGAGGGTCAGTACTGAGGGAGTGCGCACTGTCAGAGGGTCAGTACTGAGGGAGTGCTGCACTGTCAGAGGGTCAGTACTGAGGGAGTGCTGCACTGTCAGAGGGTCAGCACTGAGGGAGTGCCTCACTGTCAGAGGGTCAGTACTGAGGGAGTGCCGCACTGTCAGAGGGTCAGTACTGAGGGAGTGCCGCACTGTCAGAGGGTCAGTACTGAGGGAGTGCTGCACTGTCAGAGGGTCAGTACTGAGGGAGTGCCGCACTGTCAGAGGGTCAGTACTGAGGGAGTGCTGCACTGTCAGAGGGTCAGTACTGAGGGAGTGCTGCACTGTCAGAGGGTCAGTACTGAGGGAGTGCCGCACTGTCAGAGGGTCAGTACTGAGGGAGTACCGCACTCTCAGAGGGTCAGTACTGAGGGAGTTCCGCACTGTCAGAGGGTCAGTACTGAGGGAGTTCCGCACTGTCAGAGGGTCAGTACTGAGGGAGTGCTGCACTGTCAGAGGGTCAGTACTGAGGGAGTGCTGCACTGTCAGAGGGTCAGTACTGAGTGAGTGCCGCACTGTCAGAGGGTCAGTACTGAGTCAGTGCCGCACTGTCAGAGGGTCGGTACTGAGGGAGCGCTGCACTGTCAGAGGGTCAGTACTGAGGGAGTGCTGCACTGTCAGAGGGTCAGTACTGAGGGAGTGCCGCACTGTCAGAGGGTCAGTACTGAGGGAGTGCCGCACTGTCAGAGGGTCAGTACTGAGGGAGTGCCGCACTGTCGGAGGGTCAGTACTGAGGGAGTGCCGCACTGTCAGAGGGTCAGTACTGAGGGAGTGCCGTACTGTCAGAGGGTCGGTACTGACGGAGTGCCGCACTGTCAGAGGGTCAGTACTGAGGGAGTGCCGCACTGTCAGAGGGTCAGTACTGAGGGGGTGCCGCACTGTCAGAGTGTCAGTACTGAGGGAGTGCCGCACTGTCAGAGGGTCAGTACTGAGGGAGTGCGGCACTGTCAGTGGGTCAGTTCTGAGGGAGTGCTGCACTGTCAGAGGGTCAGTACTGAGGGAGTGCCGCACTGTCAGAGGGTCAGTACTGAGGGAGTGCCGCACTGTCAGAGGGTCAGTACTGAGGGAGTGCCGCACTGTCAGAGGGTCAGTACTGAGGGAGTGCCGCACTGTCAGAGGGTCAGTACTGAGGGAGTGCCGCACTGTCAGAGGGTCAGTGCTGAGGGAGCGCCGCACTGTCAGAGGGTCAGTACTGAGGGAGTGCTGCACTGTCAGAGGGTCAGTACTGAGGGAGTGCCGCACTGTCAGAGGGTCAGTACTGAGGGAGTGCCGCACTGTCAGAGGGTCAGTACTGAGGGAGCGCTGCACTGTCAGAGGGTCAGTACTGAGGGAGTGCTGCACTGTCAGAGGGTCAGTACTGAGGGAGTGCCGCACTGTCAGAGGGTCAGTACTGAGGGAGTGCTGCACTGTCAGAGGGTCAGTACTGAGGGAGCGCTGCACTGTCAGAGGGTCAGTACTGAGGGAGTGCCGCACTGTCAGAGGGTCAGTACTGAGGGAGTGCCGCACAGTCAGAGGGTCAGCACTGAGGGAGTGCTGCACTGTCAGAGGGTCAGTACTGAGGGAGTGCCGCACTGTCAGAGGGTCAGTACTGAGGGAGTGCCGCACTGTCAGAGGTCAGCACTGAGGGAGTGCCTCACTGTCAGAGGGTCAGTACTGAGGGAGTGCCGCACTGTCAGAGGGTCAGTACTGAGGGAGTGCCGCACTGTCAGAGGGTCAGTACTGAGGGAGTGCTGCACTGTCAGAGGGTCAGTACTGAGGGAGTGCCGCACTGTCAGAGGAGCGTGTAGGACGGTGTAACCAGGAATCTCTTTTGGCGAAGTGATGGTGAAATAGGGACAGAATAGGGAGAATATTTTGATGAAAGTCTCAGTAGTTTAAAGGATTAAATCAGCCTCCGAAGGATTAGTGTTTGAGACTGGAGATCAATTGAGTTGAGTGTTGACTGTAATATCCCCTCTCTCCCTGAACGAGGTGATTATATTCTGCACTGGTTTCAATCTGCATCTCCTGACAGGCAGCCGGGTTCCCCCATCTCGGGACTTCTCCCGAATGTTCATCAGCAAGCTGAATACCAGCCGCCTATTTAACTGGGGTGGCTTCACAGACTATCGCATTCTCTCACTTCCCCCTCCCTCCAGTCACAACCCCTTCCATCCCGAGTCACTCGACAGCTCCAGGTGGTACAACCCTCTGGCCACCCAGAGACCCTCTTACCCCACTCTGAGCGACCATAACCCACCCCTCGATCTCTCAATCAGAGACCCCTGTCATCGGGGAACTGAGCCCAAATAGAACTGCAGCCTGAACATGGCGGACCGAGAATAATGTTTCCCCCCATATCTCCCAACATTGAATGATACTCATGTAGTGTTGGAGGTGAAGATGGAGCAGAATTTGTATGGAGCATCCAGGAGAGTTTTTTAGAGCAGTGTGTAAATAGTCCAACTCGGGAAGGGGCCATACTGGACCTGGTATTGAGGAATGATCCCGGCCAGGTGGGTGATGTTTCAGTCGGTGATTACTTTGGGAATAGCGATCACAATTCCGTAAGTTTTAGAATACTCATGGACAAAGATAAGAGTGGCCCTGAAGGAAGAGTGCTAAATTGGGGAAAGGCAGAGTATAACAAAATTCGGCAGGAGCTAGGGAATGTGGATTGGGAGCAGCTGTTTAAGGGTAAATCCACATTTGAAATGTGGGAGTCTTTTAAGGAACGGTTGACTAGAGTGCAGGACAGACATGTGAAAATGAGAGATAGAAATGGCAAGATTAGGGAACCATGGATGACGGGTGGAATTGTGAGACTAGCTAAGATGAAAAAGGAAGCATTCATAAGATCGAGGCGACTCAAAACTGATGAAGCTTTGGAGGAATATCGGGAAAGTAGGACGAATCTCAAACGCGCAATAAAGAGGGCTAAAAGGGGTCATGAAATATCTTTGGCTATCAGGGTTAAGGAAAATCCCAAAGCCTTTTATTCATATATAAGGAGCAAGAGGGTAACTAGAGAAAGGATTGGCCCACTCAAAGACAAAAGAGGGACTTTATGCGTGGAGTCAGAGGAAATAGGTGAGATTCTTAATGAGTACTTTACATCGGTATTCACCAAGGAGAGGGACATGACGGATGTTGAGGTTAGGGATGGATGGTATAAATACTCTAGGTCATGTCGGCATAAGGAAGGGGCAGGTTTTGTGTATTCTAAAAGGCATTAAGGTGGACAAGTCCCCAGGACCGGATGGGATCTATCCCAGGTTACTGAGGGAAGCGAGGGTCGAAATAGCTGGGGCCTTAACAGATATCTTTGCAGCATCCTTGAGCACGGGTGAGGTCCCGGAGGACTGGAGAATTGTTAATGTTGTCCCTTTGTTTAAGAAGGGTAGCAGGGATAATCCAGGGAATTACAGACCTGTGAGCTTGACGTCAGTGGTAGGCAAAGTGTTGGAGAAGATACTGAGGGATAGGATCTATTCACATCTGGAAGAAAATAGACTTATCAGTGATAGGCAGCATGGTTTTGTGCAGGGAAGGTCATGCCTTACAAACCTAATAGAATTCTTTGAGGAAGTGACAAAGTTAATTGATGAGGGAAGGGCTGTAGATGTCACATAGATGGACTTCAGTAAGGCGTTTGATAAAGTTTCCCATGGCAGGTTGATGGAAAAAGTAAAGTCGTATGGGGTTGAGGGTGTACTAGCTAGATGGATAAAGAACTGGCTGGGCAACAGGAGACAGAGAGTAGTAGTGGAAGGGAGTGTCTCAAAATGGAGAAGGGTGACTAGTGGTGTTCCACAGGGATCCGTGCTCAGACCACTGTTTTTGTGATATACATAAATGATCTGGACGTAGATATAGGTGGTCTGATTAGCAAGTTTGCAGATGATACTAGGATTGGTGGAGTTGCAGATAGCGAGGCAGACTGTCAGAGAATACAGCAAAATATAGATAGATTGGAGAGTTGGGCAGAGAAATGGCAGATGGAGTTCAATCCAGGCAAATGCGAGGTGATGAATTTTGGAACATCTAACTCAAGAGCGGACTATATGGTCAATGGAAGGGTCCTGGGGAAAATTGATGTACAGACAGATCTGGGAGTTCAGGTCCATTGTACCCTGAAGGTGGTAACGCAGGTTGATAGGGTGGTGAAGAAGGCATACAGCATGCTTGCCTTCATCGGACGGGGTATTGAGTACAAGAGTTGGCAGGTCATGTTACAGTTGTATAGGACTTTGGTTAGGTCACATTTGGAATACTGCGTGCAGTTCTGGTCGCCACATTACCAGAAGGATGTGGATGCTTTAGAGAGGGCGCAGAGGAGGTTCACCAGGATGCTGCCTGGTATGGAGGGTGCTAGCTATGAAGAAAGGTTGAGTAAATTCTGATTGTTTTCATTGGAAAGACGGAGGTTGAGGGGGGGACCTGATTGAGGTATACAAAATTATGAGAAGTATGGACAGGGTGGATAGCAACAAGCTTTTTCCAAGAGTGGGGGTGTCAATTACAAGGGGTCATGATTTCAAGGTGAGAGGGGGAACGTTTAAGGGAGATGTGCGTGGAAAGTTTTTTACGCAGAGGGTGGTGGGTGCCTGGAACGCTTTGCCAGCGGAGGTGGTAGAGGCGGGCACGATAGTATCATTTAAGATGCATCTGGACAGATATATGAACCAACGGGGAACAGAGAGAAGTAGATCCTTGGAAAATAGGCGACAGGTTTAGATAAAGGATCTGAATCGGCGCAGGCTGGGAGGGCCGAAGGGCCTGTTCCTGTCCTGTAATTTTCTTTGTTCTTTGTTCCCTCTCTCTTTTCGCCTCTCTCTCTCTCTCTCTCTGTCTATGTCTCTGGTCTCTCTGTCTCTCTCTCTCTCTGTCTCTCTCTCTCTCTGTCTCTCTCTGTCTCTCTCTCTCTCTCTCTCTCTCTGTCTCTCTCTCTGTCTCTCTCTTGCTCTCTCTGTCTCTCTCTCTCTCTTTGTCTCTCTCTCTTTCTCTCTGTCTCTGTCTCTCTCTCTGTCTCAGTCTCTCTCTCTCTGCCTGTTTCTGTCTCTCTCTCTCTGTCTCTCTCTGTCTGTCTGTCTCCCTCTCTCTCTGTCTCTCTCTCTGTCTCTGTCTCGCTCTGTCTCTGTCTCTCTCTGTCTCTCTCTCTCTCTGTGTCTCTCTGTCTCTCTCTCTGTCTCTCACTGTCTGTCAGTCCCTCTCTCTGTGTCTGTCTCTGTCTCTCTCTCTCGGTCTGTCTTTGCCTCTCTCGCTCTCTCTCTGTCTCTGTCTCTCTGTCTCTCTCTCTCTCTGTCTTTCTCTCTCTCTCTCTCTCTCCCTCTCTGTCTCTCTCTCACTGTCTGTCAGTCCCTGTCTCTCTCTCTGTTTCTGTCTCTCTCTCTCTGTCTCCCTCTCCCTCTGTGTCTGTCTTTGTCTCTTTCTCTCTAAATCAGTTTTTTGTGTTGCTTATACCGAGGATGGATTTGTAGAGTACACAAAGACCACAAAAAGCTAAGTTCAATAAGGAAAGCTAAATTTAAGGCACTAGTTATCATACAGTTCGAACACTATTCCTAAAGCAAGCAATATTCTAACTAAACTACAATCTACAGTATACTGACACTTGTCTCATGCACACTAACTTAAATTGTACTCTGCTCTGCTCCTTGTCTCTCTAACCTACTCTAGCCTTCTCTACGCTCTCTCCCAGAAGCCTGAGAGGCACTCCCTTTAATAGGTCTGCTCTCCAGCTCCATCTGGTGGTGGAACGTAGTATCATGTTAACAATGTGCCAGACATTATGCATAATGTCACATCCCCCTTTCTTTGAAAATGCATACATCAATAATGCAAAATTGGTACATGGAAATGAACATTGTGAAAGGTTAACAATGTAGTTCTTAACTTTAACAGTTCATGAATTGAGTCAGTACTCAATAGTCACTGTGGTAGTGCGGTATATAACCCAACAAGTCTTCAGTTCAATCGATCAGGTGCTGGACTGGTTGAACCACCTTTATTGCCTGGTGTGGTCTTTTTTCTCGTGCTTGTGGTGTTGATTTCTTGCCTCCTTTGCACGAAAAACTTGTTTGCTTTCTGCTTTTGGAGCAAGTACCAACTCTTCCAATTCGTTGGAACGGTGTTCTTTCTGAACAATGTCCTCCAGTCCCTCGTTCGTTTGCTATCTGGATTGCTTTCCATACTGCATAGTCTGGCAAGGGTGGCCACAGGTCCCAACACTTTGTGGTCATTGAATCGCAATGCGTTGGGTAGTTGTTCTTTGGTTTCAAAGTTGGATCTTTGTGTACGTTCTATTGTTCTATCGTTACTCTTTGCGTTCGCAAGATTGGCTTGTCTGGTTCAACTTTGAACTTTAAAAAAATATATTTTTTCATTCTCCTTTATCACATTTTCTCCCAAATTTACATCCACCAACAATAAACAATAATCAGTAACAAATATGTCAATCCCCATAACCAAACAACGATCCCATCCTCCCACCAAACCCCAAACATTGACCCACATGTTCACACAAACAAATGACAAAGGAATCAGGAATCACTCATAGTCACCATTAACACCCATCACCCCCTCCCCCCAATCCTCCCAGCAACCCCCCCCCCCCCTAATGCTCGATGTGATCCAATTCTCGAACGTGCATAATGAGTAACGGCCATGAATTGTAGAACCCCTCCATCCTTCCCCTCAGTTCCAATTTGACCTTTTCAAGCGTTAAGAATTCCAGCAGGACCCCCCCCCCCCCTTAATTGGAAAAAATAAATTGGCTACTCTAAAATTTATTTATAAAAGAAAATGGAGTTGATAGATCTTCATAATCTTCCTCCTCGGCTCATCATCTGATTCACCGCTGTCCTCATCGAATGCCCGGTAGTTGCAATGATGCTTTTGTCTTCAACGCTGTCTGGAATGTACAGTCGTTCACCAAAGTTCAACGCTCGCACGCTTTCGCTCCCAATATGGACTCTCTCTCTGACCACAATGGGGAATTGCACGATGTGACTTCGATTATGCTTCGAGGTCGCATACCCCGAGCGCTTCAATCAAATTCTCACTGTGGCCTATCAGCCGTTTCCGTTGATCAAAAACTGTCGGGCGGTTCGAATCAGAGAGGCTGAGGAGATTGGCACCCGTTCCCGTGACGAGCTTGCAGGTGACTAATGTGGAATTCGGCATGACTGCAATCATCCAATTCTCCTGAATTTGAACAGTTGTGATTGGGTTTAATTCTTTTCAGCTTCTGAAATTTCCTTTGCCCACACTTTCAATTGTGCTAATATAGAATATATCTTCCAAATCTAACTCATAGAACATAGAACAGTACAGCACAGAACAGGCCCTTCGGCCCTCGATGTTGTGCCGAGCCATGATCACCCTACTCAAACCCATGTATCCACCCTATACCCGTAACCCAACCCCCCCCTTAATCCTTACTTTTATTAGGACACTACGGGCAATTTAGCCTGGCCAATCCACCTAACCCGCACATCTTTGGACTGTGGGAGGAAACCGGAGCACCCGGAGGAAACCCACGCACACAGGGGGAGGACGTGCAGACTCCACACAGACAGTGACCCAGCCGGGAATCGAACCTGGGACCCTGGAGCTGTGAAGCATTTATGCTAACCACCATGCTACCCTGCTGCCCCATCTTCAATGATGTTGAGTTTTCTGGTTTCTATGTCTATTTGGTTAAATTCAGTGCTTGATTCATGCTGTCAACTTCTCCGACAGCTGTTTGGTCAACTTCCAGATCGCGCTTTCTTTGCAAGCGTGCCTGTGCGAAACGGCCACCTTCTGTTTCTCTATCTGCTCCACAACTTCAGTGGCATCGACCACGTGGTGTACTTTTGCATGACATTCCCGGCTGAATATTTCGCAACTTCTATTTTTAGATTCTTGTAACGTTGCTTTCTTTTCTCGGAGCAGTTTTCTTTTACGGAACTTTGCATTGATTTGAGGAACACAAGGCCGATTATTTTTTTCAATGACCACTTATTTTTAACCATCACTGTCTTCGAATTGGAAAGAATTATACTCCTCGATTGCCTGCGGTCCAGCTAAATTTAGGAGCAGCGCAATTTTACGCCTGTCAGGAGCTGATTCTAGCGCGGAGGCAGATAAAAGAAACTTCAAACTGTTGTGTGAACGTTTTCCAATTTAGATCGAGTTTACCAGTCGTATTGAAGAGCCTGGGCTTCTGCACACCTTCCATCTTACAGGCCACGATTCGATGCTGACTTCGAGATCTGTTCAGTAGTGTTTTTCTTGTCTTTAAAGCAAATCTGACTAACTAAACTATTTGCTATATTTTTTAGAAATACTCCTGGTACCATGTGGTGTTCTTTGTGTTGCTTATACCCAGGATGGATTTGTAGAGTACACAAAGACCACAAAAAGCTAAGTCCAATGAACAAAGCTAAATTTAAGGCACTACTTATCATACAGTTTGAACACTATTCCTAAAACACCAGGTTAAAGTCCAACAGGTTTGTTTCAAACACTAGCTTTCGGAGCACTGCTCCTTCCTCAGGTGCTTTGAAAGCGATCTCCAAGGCGGCCTTCAGGACACGCGGCAGTGCAGAATCGCCGAGCAGAAATTTATAGCCAGGTTCCGCACGCATGAGTGCGGCCTCAACCGGGATCTTGGATTCATGTCGCATTACATTCACCCCCCACCATCTGACCTGGGCTTGTGAAATCCCACCAACTGTCCTGGCTTGAGACAATTCACACCTCTATAACCTGGGATTACCCCCTATCTCTGGATCTGTAATGATTTGATTACCCGCAAATGCTCGCATTCCAAGCATTGTCTGGCATCTCTGACTTTGTCTATATAAATGTTTCTGGAACATACCTCTCCATTCACCTGAGGAAGGAGCAGTGCTCCGAAAGCTCGTGTTTGAAACAAACCTGTTGGACTTTAACCTGGTGTTGGAAGTCTTCTTACTGTGCTCACCCCAGTCCAATGCCGGCATTATCATAGAATTTACAATGCAGCAGGAGGCCATTTGGCCCATCGAGTCTGCACCAGCTCTTGGAAAGAGCACCCTACCCAAGCCCACATCTCCACCCTATCCCCATAACCCAGCAACTTCACCCGACACTAAGAAACTTTTGTACACTAAGGGCAATTTAGCATGGCCAATCCACCTAACCTGCACATCTTTGGACTGTGGGAGGAAACCGGAGCACCCGGAGGAACCCACGCACACACGGGGAGAACGTGCAGACTCCGCACAGACAGTGACCCATGCCGGGAATCGAACCTGGGACCCTGGAGCTGTGCAGCAATTGTGCTAACCACTATTCTGCCATGTTGCCCCAATCAGGCATCTCCACATCATCACAATTCCTAAAGCAAGCAATATTCTAACTAAACTACAACCTACAGTATACTGACACTTGTCTCATGCACACTAACTTAAATTGTACTCTGCTCTGCTCCTTGTCTCTCTAACCTACTCTAGCCTTCTCTACGCTCTCTCCCAGAAGCCTGAGAGGCACGCCCTTTAATAGGTCTGCTCTCCAGCTCCATCTGGTGGTGGAATATAGTACCACGTTAACTCTTAATGTGTCAGACATTACACATAATGTTACAAGTGTCCCGAAAACAGGGACCTTTTTCCATTCTCGGAACAGCCAATATTGGGAGCGAGCGGGAACCGGGATAAATCTCATCACAGCCACTACCACCTCAGGGTAATCACTTTTACAGAAATACCTGTACTCACAGGGGACAGGGCAGGGTCCCCTGGGGTCAGAGCAGAGTCCACCCCTGGGGTCAGAGCAGAGACCCCCCTGGGGTCAGAGCAGAGTCCACCCCAGATTTCATGGCAGAGGTCCCAATGGTTAGCACTGCTGCCTCACGGCACTGAGGACCCGGGTTCAATCCCGGCTCTGGGTCACTGTCCGTGTGGAGTTTGCACATTCTCCAAGTGTCTGCGTGGGTTTCGCCCCCACAACCCAAAGATGTGCAGAGTAGGTGGATTGGCCACGCTAAATTGCCCCTTAATTGGAATAAAATATATAATTGGGTACTCTAAATTTATTTTGAAAAAGGACCCCTCCCCTCCACAAGAATGAGGGCAGTGGGGCCCTCCCAGATTCTACAGCAGGGTACCCAGAGTCCCGGGGAACAGCTTCCCCCAGAGGAAGGAAGGGAGCAGAGCAGTGACTGGAAAGTGAGAGAGATGAAGGAAGGAAGGATGGATGGAGAGATGGATGGATGGATCGAGAGATGGATGGATGGATGGAGACATGGATGGAGAGATGGATGGATGGATGGAGACATGGATGGATGGAGAGATGGATGGATGGATGGATGGAGACATGGATGGATGGATAGAGAGATGGATGGAGAGATGGATAGATGGATGGAGAGATGGATGGATGGATGGATGGAGACATGGATGGATGGATAGAGAGATGGATGGAGAGATGGATGGATGGATGGAGAGATGGATGGATGGATGGATGGAGACATGGATGGATGGATAGAGAGATGGATGGAGAGATGGATAGATGGATGGAGAGATGGATGGATGGATGGATGGAGACATGGATGGATGGATAGAGAGATTGATGGAGGGATGGATGGAGAGATGGATGGATGGATGGAGAGATGGATGGATGGATGGATGGAGACATGGATGGATGGATAGAGAGATGGATGGATGGATGGAGAGATGGATGGATGGATGGAGAGATGGATGGATGGATGGATGGAGACATGGATGGATGGATAGAGAGATGGATGGAGAGATGGATAGATGGATGACGAGATGGATGGATGGAGAGATAGATGGATGGATGAATGGAGAGATGGAGAGATGGATGGATGGAGAGATGGATGGATGGATGGATGGAGACATGGATGGATGGATAGAGAGATGGATGGAGAGATGGATAGATGGATGACGAGATGGATGGATGGAGAGATAGATGGATGGATGAATGGAGAGATGGAGAGATGGATGGATGGAGAGATGGATGAATGGTTGGATGGATGGATGGATGGAGAGATGGATGGGTGGAGAGATGGATGGGTGGAGAGATGGATGGATGGAGAGATGGATGAATGGTTGGATGGATGGAGAGATGGATGGTGGATGGATGGAGTGATGGGTGGATGGATGGAGACATGGATGGATGGAGAGATGGATGGATGGATGGTTACATGGATGGAGACATGGATGGATGGATGGAGACATGGATGGATGGATGGAGACATGGATGGATGGATGGAGAGATGGATGGATGGATGGAGAGATGGATGGATGGAGAGATGGATGGATGGATGGATGGATGGATGGAGAGATGGATGGAGACATGGATGGATGGAGACATGGATAGATGGATGGAGAGATGGATGGATGGATGGAGAGATGGATGGAGGGATGGATGGAGAGATGGATGGATGGATGGAGAGATGGATGGATGGATGGATGGAGACATGGATGGATGGATAGAGAGATGGATGGAGAGATGGATAGATGGATGACGAGGTGGATGGATGGAGAGATAGATGGATGGATGAATGGAGAGATGGAGAGATGGATGGATGGAGAGATGGATGAATGGTTGGATGGATGGATGGATGGAGAGATGGAGAGATGGATGGGTGGAGTGATGGATGGATGGAGAGATGGATGGAGAGATGGATGAATGGTTGGATGGATGGAGAGATGGATGGATAGATGGATGGAGAGATGGATGGATGGTGGATGGATGAATGGATAGATGGAATGTTGGCGATGGAGATTGTAGTGTTGGATAGAATTGATGCTTCTCTTGCCTCGATCTCACTTCCTTTTCTCTTTCTCTCACTCTCCCCCTCCCTATCTCTTCCCCACCTCTCTCTTTCCACCACTCTCCTTCTCTCCCCCCTCTCTTTCACTTCCTCTCCCCCTCTCTCTCCACCTCCTTCACTGCTCTCCTTCCCACTCTTTCCCCATTTTCCCTCTCTCCCCCTACTTTCTCTCTCCCCTCTCTCGCTTTTCCTCTCTTCCTCTCTCTCTCTCTCTCCCTCTGCCGACATGTCTCTCCCCCTCTCTCTCCACCACGTCCTTTCTCTCTCACCCACTCTCTCTCTCCCCCCTCTCCCCCTCTATTAACGCCCCCACCCCTCCCCCTCTCTCTCGCCCCTCTCCCCCTCTATTAACCCCCTCACCCCTCCCCCCCTCTCTCTCTCCCCTCTCCCCCTCTATTAACTCCCCCACCCCTCCCCCTCTCTCTCCCTCCCCTCCCCCCCTCTATTAACCCCCCCACCCCTCCCCCTCTCTGTCCCCTCTCCCCCTCTATTAACCCCCCCCCCCCCCCCGCCCCTCCCCCTCTCTCTCTCTCTCCCTCTCTCTGGATTTAGGGATTTTCCGACATGCCTTTCAGCTGTCTGACCCTCCGCACCGGGAGATTTTACAGCGATCTCAGTGACGTAACTGACAAATACAGCATGGGACAACTACTGCGAACGTGAGTGAATCCCCCACCCGGAGACCCCCACCCCGAGACCCCAACCCCGAGACCCCCACCCCGAGACCCCCACCCCGAGACCCCCACCCCGAGACCCCAACCCCGAGACCCCAACCCCGAGACCCTCACCCCGAGACCCCCACCCCGAGACCCCCACCCCGAGACCCCCACCCCGAGACCCCAACCCCGAGACCCCAACCCTGAGACCCCAACCCCGAGACCCTCACCCCGAGACCCCAACCCCGAGACCCCAACCCTGAGACCCCAACCCCGAGACCCTCATCCCGAGACCCCAACCCCGAGACCCCACCCCGAGACCCCCACCCCGATACCCCCACTGCGGGACCCCCACCCGGAGACCCCCCCACCCCGAGACCCCCACCCCGAGACCCTCATCCCGAGACCCTCACCCCGAGACCCCAACCCCGAGACCCCCACCCCGACCCCACCCCGAGGCCCCCAACCCGAGACCCCAACCCCGAGACCCAAGACCCTCACCCCCTGAACCCCCCCGAGACCCCCACCCCGAGACCCCAACCCCGAGACCCCCACCCCGAGACCCCCACCCGGAGACCCTCACACCGAGACCCCCCCACCCTGACAAACCCACCCTAAGACACCCCCACCCTGTGCCCCCCCCAAGAAAAACCCCTCTAACCCAAACCACAATGCCTATCCCTCCCTGCACCCCCCTCCCCCCTCCATTCCTCCACCCTCGGCGAGCCCCTGTCTCCCGTGCGATGGGAAGGTCAGGTTTGTGATGCCTGCGGTGGCCAACCAGCCCCTCCGGCTGACCCTCCGTTGAACTGCGAGGTACCGGGTCTGCGATCGGTCCTCATTCCTGTGCCCAGATGCACGGGCATCCCCCCCCCCCCCCCCCCGCTGCCTCCCCCCTCCCTGGCACCGGCACCTCCCCTCCTCCCAACCCCTGCCCCACCCAGGGGCACCATCCGGAAGGAGCGAAGGTGCGTTCAGGGTCACCTCCGTCTGCCGTGTTCGCGGACTATTATTGGATCATTCCATTCCTCGCCGGGGGCACAGGACTCCCCCCTGGGCTGTCGGGACATCACCCCGGCCCGCCTCAAACCAGCCAGCAGGCTGCTCGACCACGCCGGGCGGCGCCACGGAGGCCAAACGCGCCCGGCGCAGTCAGGGGGAGGAGAAAGGGGCATCAACTCTGGCGGGGTTATCTAATTCTTACTGTACCTGTCCTCCTGCTGCGCAGACGGGCTGTTCAACTAAACGGAGCGTCGCGTTATACAGCGCCGGCCGCCGCCACCGGCACAGTGCGATCCCAATCTCACATTCCATCGTTCCCATCACCCGCCCCCTCACAGGAAGGAGTTCTGCGAGATCTGTATCGTCAGGGACAAGCGTTTGGACAAGTTCTTCTCCTGCAAAAAATTCTCAAAGAAGGACGGACGCAACGTGCGGAGAGCGGCAAAAAATGAGATTCTGATTCTCAAGATGTGAGTGTAGAGGGAGCTTTACTCTGTATCTAACCCCGTGCTGTCACTGTCCTGGGAGTGTTTGATGGGGACAGTGTAGAGGGAGCTTTACTCTGTATCTAACCCCGTGCTGTACCTGTCCTGGGAGTGTTTGATGGGGACAGTGTAGAGGGAGCTTTACTCTGTATCTAACCCCGTGCTGTACCTGTCCTGGGAGTGTTTGATGGGGAGAGTGTAGAGGGAGCTTTACTCTGTATCTAACCCCGTGCTGTACCTGTCCTGGGAGTGTTTGATGGGGACAGTGTAGAGGGAGCTTTACTCTGTATCTGACCCCGTGCTGTACCTGTCCTGGGAGTGTTTGAATGGGGACAGTGTAGAGGGAGCTTTACTCTGTATCTAACCCCGTGCTGTACCTGTCCTGGGAGTGTTTGATGGGGACAGTGTAGAGAGAGCTTTACTCTGTATCTAACCCTATGCTGTACCTGTCCTGGGAGTGTTTGATGGGGACAGTGTAGAGGGAGCTTTACTCTGTATCTAACCCCGTCTGTACCTGTCCTGGGAGTGTTTGACTGGGGACAGTAGTAGAGGGAGCTTTACTCTGTATCTAACCCCGTGCTGTACCTGTCCTGGGAGTGTTTGATGGGGACAGTGTAGAGGGAGCTTTACTCTGTATCTAACCCCGTGCTGTACCTGTCCTGGGAGTGTTTGATGGGGACAGTGTAGAGGCAGCTTTACTCTGTATCTAACCCCGTGCTGTACCTGTCCTGGGAGTGTTTGATGGGGACAGTGTAGAGGGAGCTTTACTCTGTATCTAACCCCGTGCTGTACCTGTCCTGGGAGTGTTTGATGGAGACAGTGTAGTGGAAGCTTTACTCTGTATCTAACCCCATTCTGTACCTGTCCTGGGAGTGTTTGATGGGGAAAGTATAGAGGGAGCTTTACTCTGTATCTAACCCCGTGCTGTACCTGTCCTGGGAGTGTTTGATGGGGACAGTGTAGAGGGAGCTTTACTCTGTATCTAACCCTGTGCTGTACCTGTCCTGGGAGTGTTTGATGGGGACAGTGTAGAGGGAGCTTTACTCTGTATCTAACCCCGTGCTGTACCTGTCCTGGGAGTGTTTGATGGGGACAGTGTAGAGGGAGCTTTACTCTGTATCTAACCCCGTGCTGTACCTGTCCTGGGAGTGTTTGATGGGGACAGTGTAGAGGGAGCTTTACTCTGTATCTAACCCCGTGCTGTACCTGTCCTGGGAGTGTTTGATGGGGACAGTGTAGAGGGAGCTTTACTCTGTATCTAACCCCGTGCTGTACCTGTCCTGGAGTGTTTGATGGGGACAGTGTAGAGGGAGCTTTACTCTGTATCTAACCCCGTGCTGTATCTGTCCTGGGAGTGTTTGATGGGGACAGTGTAGAGGGAGCTTTACTCTGTATCTAACCCCGTGCTGTACCTGTCCTGGGAGTGTTTGATGGGGACAGTGTAGAGGGAGCTTTACTCTGTATCTAACCCCGTGCTGTACCTGTCCTGGGAGTGTTTGAATGGGGACAGTGTAGAGGGAGCTTTACTCTGTATCTAACCCCGTGCTGTACCTGTCCTGGGAGGGTTTGATGGGGACAGTGTAGAGGGAGCTTTACTCTGTATCTGACCCCGTGCTGTACCTGTCCTGGGAGTGTTTGATGGGGACAGTGTAGAGGGAGCTTTACTCTGTATCTAACCCTGTGCTGTACCTGTCCTGGGAGTGTTTGATGGGGACAGTGTAGAGGGAGCTTTACTCTGTATCTAACCCCGTGCTGTACCTGTCCTGGGAGTGTTTGATGGGGACAGTGTAGAGGGCAGCTTTACTCTGTATCTAACCCCGTGCTGTACCTGTCCTGGGAGTGTTTGATGGAGACAGTGTAGAGGAAGCTTTACTCTGTATCTAACCCCATTCTGTACCTGTCCTGGGAGTGTTTGACGGGGAAAGTATAGAGGGAGCTTTACTCTGTATCTAACCCCGTGCTGTACCTGTCCTGGGAGTGTTTGATGGGGACAGTGTAGAGGGAGCTTTACTCTGTATCTAACCCCGTGCTGTACCTGTCCTGGGAGTGTTTGATGGGGACAGTGTAGAGGGAGCTTTACTCTGTATCTAACCCTGTGCTGTACCTGTCCTTGGAGTGTTTGATGGGGACAGTGTAGAGGGAGCTTTACTCTGTATCTAACCCCGTGCTGTACCTGTCCTGGGAGTGTTTGATGGGGACAGTGTAGAGGCAGCTTTACTCTGTATCTAACCCCGTGCTGTACCTGTCCTGGGAGTGTTTGATGGGGACAGTGTAGAGGGAGCTTTACTCTGTATCTACCCCGTGCTGTACCTGTCCATGAGTAGTTTGATGGAAAATTTTAGAGGGAGCTTACTCTGTATCTAACCCCGTGCTGTACCCTGTCCTGGGAGTGTTTGATGGTGACAGGTGGAGAGATCTTTAATCTGTAATCTAACCCCGTGCTGTACCTGTCCTGGCGTGTTTGATGGGGACATGTAGATGAGCTTTACCTCTGTATCTCCCCGTGCGGTACCTGTCCTGGGTTTTTGAGGGACAGTGTAGAGGGAGCTTTACTCTGTACTACCCCCCGTGCTGTAACCTTCCGGGGGAGTGTTTGATGGGACAGTGTAAGGGTGTTACTCAGTATCTAACCCCGTGCTTGTACTGCCCTGGGAGTGTTTGATGGGGAACATGTGATAGGAGGAGCTTTACTCTGTATCTAACCCGGTGCTGTACCTGTCCAGGGAGTGTTTGATGGGTACAGTGTAGAGGGAGCTTTACTCTGTATCTAACCCCGTGCTGTACCTGTCCTGGGAGTGTTTGATGGGGACAGTGTAGAGGGAGCTTTACTCTGTATCTAACCCCGTGCTGTACCTGTCCTGGGAGTGTTTGATGGGGACAGTGTAGAGGGAGCTTTACTCTGTATCTAACCCCGTGCTGTACCTGTCCTGGGAGTGTTTGATGGGGACAGTGTAGAGGGAGCTTTACTCTGTATCTAACCCCGTGCTGTACCTGTCCTGGGAGTGTTTGATGGAGACAGTGTAGGGGGAGCTTTACTCTGTGTATATAATGTGTGTTTATGGAGGACAGGATGATCCTGTGTTGTGAATCCTCCCAGGGTTAAAGAGCTCCGTCGATATGCACTGCCCCCTGGGCAGTTATGGTGAGGTGGGTGGGGGTCCATGTCGGTGGGTGGGGGGGGAGGTAAGCAGACTGAGGGGTGTATTAATAATTGCTGTATATTGTCTGCAGGGTAAATCATCCCAACATCTTACAGCTGATCGAATCCTTTGAGACGCGGGACGAATACTTCGTCATTCAGGAGCTGTGAGTGGGGCTGTCTGAGCCCATATTTATTTCACCGTCTGTGATTTGTCGGGGTGGTGAGGCGTTGGGGTGGCCCGTGAGACACAGTGACTTAAATAAACCCCGGCTTCACCTTGGGGTTCGGAGTGGAGCTCATCTGTGATTCCCCACTTGGCCGAATAGCAGCCACCAGCATAGTGGATTATCCAGCGGGTGAATAGCTGTCCCTCTGTCTCACTGCTATCCTTCCGTATTTCCACCCCGGTCCCATCTCACCCCACCCCCTGCTCCCCACTCAGCACCCGCGACCCCCTTCCCCATCCCCCCCACCCCCAGTTTCACACATGAATAAATCCGCCAGTTATCTTTGACTTCACATTGCTCTCTGCTGTTTCCCAGGGCTACAGGAAGTGACCTCTTTGACTGGATCCTCGAGCAGGGGTCGTACACAGAGAGAGACGCCAGCAACGTAATTCGGCAGGTGCTGGAGACGGTTTCATATCTCCACTCACTCCACATTGTCCATCGAAATATCAAGGTGAGCTTCACTTAGATACTGTACACTGACTGGTGTCTCTCAGTCCCCTCTCTCTCAGGGAGATATCTGTACACTGACTGGTGTCTCTCAGTCCCCTCTCTCTCTCAGGGAGATATCTGTACACTGACTGGTGTCTCTCAGTCCCCCTCTCTCTCAGGGAGATATCTGTACACTGACTGGTGTCTCTCAGTCCCCCCTCTCTCTCAGGGAGATATCTGTACACTGACTGGTGTCTCTCAGTCCCCTCTCTCTCTCAGGGAGATATCTGTACCCTGACTGGTGTCTCTCAGTCCCCTCTCTCCCTCAGGGAGATATCTGTACACTGACTGGTGTCTCTCAGTCCCCTCTCTCTCTCAGGGAGATATCTGTACACTGACTGGTGTCTCTCAGTCCGCTCTCTCTCTCAGGGAGATATCTGTACACTGACTGGTGTCTCTCAGTCCCCTCTCTCTCTCTCAGGGAGATATCTGTACACTGACTGGTGTCTCTCAGTCCCCTCTCTCCCTCAGGGAGATATCTGTACACTGACTGGTGTCTCTCAGTCCCCTCTCTCTCTCAGGGAGATATCTGTACACTGACTGGTGTCTCTCAGTCCCCCCTCTCTCTCAGGGAGATATCTGTACACTGACTGGTGTCTCTCAGTCCCCTCTCTCCTCAGGGAGATATCTGTACACTGACTGGTGTCTCTCAGTCCCCTCTCTCTCTCAGGGAGATATCTGTACACTGACTGGTGTCTCTCAGTCCCCTCTCTCTCTCAGGGAGATATCTGTACACTGACTGGTGTCTCTCAGTCCCCTCTCTCTCAGCGAGGTATCTGTACACTGACTGGTGTCTCTCAGTCCCCTCTCTCTCTCAGGGAGATATCTGTACACTGACTGGTGTCTCTCAGTCCCCTCTCTCTCTCAGGGAGATATCTGTACACTGACTGGTGTCTCTCAGTCCCCTCTCTCTCTCAGGGAGATATCTGTACACTGACTGGTGTCTCTCAGTCCCCTCTCTCTCTCAGGGAGATATCTGTACACTGACTGGTGTCTCTCAGTCCCCGCTCTCTCTCAGGGAGATATCTGTACACTGACTGGTGTCTCTCAGTCCCCTCTCTCTCTCTCAGGGAGATATCTGTACACTGACTGGTGTCTCTCAGTCCCCTCTCTCTCTCAGGGAGATATCTGTACACTAACTGGTGTCTCTCAGTCCCCCTCTCTCAGGGAGATATCTGTACACTGACTGGTGTCTCTCAGTCCCCTCTCTCTTCTCTCAGGGAGATATCTGTACACTGACTGGTGTCTCTCAGTCCCCCCTCTCTCTCAGGGAGATATCTGTACACTGACTGGTGGCTCTCAGTCCCCTCTCTCTCTCTCAGGGAGATATCTGTACACTGGTGTCTCTCAGTCCCCTCTCTCTCTCAGGGAGATATCTGTACACTGACTGGTGTCTCTCAGTCCCCTCTCTCTCAGGGAGATATCTGTACACTGACTGGTGTCTCTCAGTCCCCTCTCTCTCAGGGAGATATCTGTACACTGACTGGTGTCTCTCAGTCCCCCCCCTCTCTCTCAGGGAGATATCTGTACACTGACTGCTGTCTCTCAGTCCCGTCTCTCTCTCAGGGGAGATATCTGTACACTGACTGGTGTCTCTCAGTCCCCCCTCTCTCTCAGGGAGATATCTGTACACTGACTGGTGTCTCTCAGTCCCCTCTCTCTCAGGGAGATATCTGTACACTGACTGGTGTCTCTCAGTCCCCCCCTCTCTCTCAGGGAGATATCTGTACACTGACTGCTGTCTCTCAGTCCCCTCTCTCTCTCAGGGAGATATCTGTACACTGACTGGTGTCTCTCAGTCCCCCTCTCTCTCAGGGAGATATCTGTACACTGACTGGTGTCTCTCAGTCCCCTCTCTCAGGGAGATATCTGTACACTGACTGGTGTCTCTCAGTCCCCTCTCTCTCTCAGGGAGATATCTGTACACTGACTGGTGTCTCTCAGTCCCCTCTCTCTCTCAGGGAGATATCTGTACACTGACTGGTGTCTCTCAGTCCCCTCTCTCTCTCAGGGAGATATCTGTACACTGACTGGTGTCTCTCAGTCCCCCCTCTCTCAGGGAGATATCTGTACACTGACTGGTGTTCTCAGTCCCCTCTCTCTCTCAGGGAGATAT
This sequence comes from Scyliorhinus canicula, assembly GCF_902713615.1. Lineage (NCBI taxonomy): Eukaryota > Metazoa > Chordata > Chondrichthyes > Carcharhiniformes > Scyliorhinidae > Scyliorhinus > Scyliorhinus canicula. The sequence continues at coordinate 991,252 of NC_052166.1, forward strand.
CTGTGCACTGACTGGTGTCTCTCAGTCCCCCCTCTATCAGGGAGATATCTGTACACTGACTGGTGTCTCTCAGTCCCCCCTCTCTCTCATGGAGATATCTGTACACTGACTGGTGGCTCTCAGTCCCCTCTCTCTCTCAGGGAGATATCTGTACACTGACTGGTGTCTCTCAGTCCCCTCTCTCTCTCAGGGAGATATCTGTACACTGACTGGTGTCTCTCAGTCCCCTCTCTCTCTCAGGGAGATATCTGTACACTGACTGGTGTCTCTCAGTCCCCTCTCTCTCTCAGGGAGATATCTGTACACTGACTGGTGTCTCTCAGTCCCCTCTCTCTCTCAGGGAGATATCTGTACACTGACTGGTGTCTCTCTGTCCCCCCTCTCTCAGGGAGATATCTGTACACTGACTGGTGGCTCTCAGTCCCCTCTCTCTCAGGGAGATATCTGTACACTGACTGGTGTCTCTCAGTCCCCCCCCTCTCTCTCAGGGAGATATCTGTACACTGACTGCTGTCTCTCAGTCCCGTCTCTCTCTCAGGGGGATATCTGTACACTGACTGGTGTCTCTCAGTCCCCCCCCTCTCTCAGGGAGATATCTGTACACTGACTGGTGTCTCTCAGTCCCCTCTCTCAGGGAGATATCTGTACACTGACTGGTGTCTCTCAGTCCCCTCTCTCTCTCAGGGAGATATCTGTACACTGACTGGTGTCTCTCAGTCCCCTCTCTCTCTCAGGGAGATATCTGTACACTGACTGGTGTCTCTCAGTCCCCTCTCTCTCTCAGGGAGATATCTGTACACTGACTGGTGTCTCTCAGTCCCCCCTCTCTCAGGGAGATATCTGTACACTGCCTGGTGTTTCTCAGTCCCCTCTCTCTCTCAGGGAGATATCTGTGCACTAACTGGTGTCTCTCAGTCCCCCCTCTATCAGGGAGATATCTGTACACTGACTGGTGTCTCTCAGTCCCCCCTCTCTCTCATGGAGATATCTGTACACTGACTGGTGGCTCTCAGTCCCCTCTCTCTCTCAGGAAGATATCTGTACACTGACTGGTGTCTCTCAGTCCCCTCTCTCTCTCTCAGGGAGATATCTGTACACTGACTGGTGTCTCTCAGTCCCCTCTCTCTCTCAGGGAGATATCTGTACACTGACTGGTGTCTCTCAGTCCCCTCTCTCTCTCAGGGAGATATCTGTACACTGACTGGTGTCTCTCAGTCCCCTCTCTCTCTCAGGGAGATATCTGTACACTGACTGGTGTCTCTCTGTCCCCCCTCTCTCAGGGAGATATCTGTACACTGACTGGTGGCTCTCAGTCCCCTCTCTCTCAGGGAGATATCTGTACACTGACTGGTGTCTCTCAGTCCCCCCCCCCCCCCCCCCCCCCTCTCTCTCAAGGAGATATCTGTACACTGACTGGTGTCTCTCAGTCCCCTCTCTCTCAGGGAGATATCTGTACACTGACTGGTGTCTCTCAGTCCCCCCCCCCCCCTCTCTCTCAGGGAGATATCTGTACACTGACTGCTGTCTCTCAGTCCCGTCTCTCTCTCAGGGGGATATCTGTACACTGACTGGTGTCTCTCAGTATCCCCTCTCTCTCAGGGAGATATCTGTACACTGACTGGTGTCTCTCAGTTCCCTCTCTCTCTCAGGGAGATATCTGTACACTGACTGGTGTCTCTCAGTCCCCTCTCTCTCAGGGATATATCTGTACACTGACTGGTGTCTCTCAGTCCCCTCTCTCTCTCAGGGAGATATCTGTACACTGACTGGTGTCTCTCAGTCCCCTCTCTCTCAGGGAGATATTTGTACACTGACTGGTGTCTCTCAGTCCCCTCTCTCTCTCAGGGAGATATCTGTACGCTAACTGGTGTCTCTCAGTCCCCCTCTCTCTCAGGGAGATATCTGTACACTGACTGGTGTCTCTCAGTCCCCTCTCTCTCAGGGAGATATCTGTACACTGACTGGTGTCTCTCAGTCCCCTCTCTCTCAGGGAGATATCTGTACACTGACTGGTGTCGCTCAGTCCTCTCTCTCTCAGGGAGATATCTGTACACTGACTGGTGTCTCTCAGTCCCCCCCCCCCCCCCCCCCCCTCTCTCAGGGATATATCTGTCTACTGACTGGTGTCTCTCAGTCCCCCCTCTCTCTCAGGGAGATATCTGTACACTGACTGGTGTCTCTCAGTCCCCTCGCTCTCTCAGGGAGATATCTGTACACTGACTGGTATCTCACAGTCCCCTCTCTCTCTCAGGGAGATATCTGTACACTGACTGGTGTCTCTCAGTCCCCTCTCTCTCAGGGAGATATCTGTACACTGACTGGTGTCTCTCAGTCCTCTCTCTCAGGGAGATGTCTGTACACTGACTGGTGTCTCTCAGTCCCCTCTCTCTCAGGGAGATATCTGTACACTGACTGGTGTCTCTCAGTCCCCTCTCTCTCAGGGAGATATCTGTACACTGACTGGTGTCTCTCAGTCCCCGCCCCCCTCTCTCTCAGGGAGATATCTGTACACTGACTGGTGTCTCTCAGTCCCCTCTCTCTCAGGGAGATATCTGTACACTGACTGGTGTCTCTCAGTCCCCTCTCTCTCTCAGGGAGATATCTGTACACTGAATGGTATCTCTCAGTCCCCTCTTTCTCAAGGATATAGCTGTACACTGACTGGTGTCTCTCAGTCCCCTCTCTCTCTCAGGGAGATATCTGTACACTGACTGGTGTCTCTCAGTCCCCCCCCTCTCTCTCAGGGAGATATCTGTACACTGACTGGTGTCTCTCAGTCCCCTCTCTCTCTCTCAGGGAGATATCTGTACACTGACTGGTGTCTCTCAGTCCCCTCTCTCTCTCAGGGAGATATCTGTACACTGACTGGTGTCTCTCAGTCCCTTCTCTCTCTCAGGCAGATATCTGTACACTGACAGGTGTCTCTCAGTCCCCTCTCTCTCAGGGAGATATCTGTAAACTGACTGGTGTCTCTCAGTCCCCCTCTCTCTCAGGGAGATATCTGTAAACTGACTGGTGTCTCTCAGTCCCCTCTCTCTCTCAGGGAGATATCTGTACACTGACTGGTGTCTCAGTCCCCTCTCTCTCTCAGGGAGATATCTGTACACTGACTGGTGTCTCAGTCCCCTCTCTCTCTCAGGGAGATATCTGCACACTGACTGGTGTCTCTCAGTCCCCTCTCTCTCAGGGAGATAGCTGTACACTGACTGGTGTCTCTCAGTCCCCCTCTCTCTCAGGGAGATATCTGTACACTGACTGGTGTCTCTCAGTCCCCCCTCGCTCTCAGGGAGATATCTGTACACTGACTGGTGTCTCTCAGTCCCCTCTCTCTCTCAGGGAGATAACTGTACACTGACTGGTGTCCCTCAGTCCCCTCTCTCTCTCTCAGGGAGATATCTATACACTGACTGGTGTCTCTCAGTCCCCTCTCTCTCAGGGAGATATCTGTACACTGACTTGTGTCTCCCAGTCCCCTCTCTCTCAGGGAGATATCTGTACACTGACTGGTGTCTCTCAGTCCCCTCTCTCTCTCAGGGAGATATCTGTACACTGACTGGTGTCTCTCAGTCCCCTCTCTCTCAGGGAGATATCTGTAAACTGACTGGTGTCTCTCAGTCCCCTCTCTCTCTCAGGGAGATATCTGTACACTGACTGGTGTCTCTCAGTCCCCTCTCTCTCAGGGAGATATCTGTACACTGACTGGTGTCTCTCAGTCCCCACTCTCTCTCTCAGGGAGATATCTGTACACTGACTGGTGTCTCTCAGTCCCCTCTCTCTCAGGGAGATATCTGTACACTGACTGGTGTCTCTCAGTCCCCTCTCTCTCTCAGGGAGATATCTGTACACTGACTGGTGTCTCTCAGTCCCTTCTCTCTCTCAGGCAGATATCTGTACACTGACAGGTGTCTCTCAGTCCCCTCTCTCTCAGGGAGATATCTGTAAACTGACTGGTGTCTCTCAGTCCCCCTCTCTCTCAGGGAGATATCTGTAAACTGACTGGTGTCTCTCAGTCCCCTCTCTCTCTCAGGGAGATATCTGTACACTGACTGGTGTCTCTCAGTCCCCTCTCTCTCAGGGAGATATCTGTACACTGACTGGTGTCTCTCAGTCCCCACTCTCTCTCTCAGGGAGATATCTGTACACTGACTGGTGTCTCTCAGTCCCCTCTCTCTCAGGGAGATATCTGTACACTGACTGGTGTCTCTCAGTCCCCTCTCTCTCACAGGGAGATATCTGTACACTGACTGGTGTCTCTCAGTCCCCTCTCTCTCTCAGGGAGATATCTGTACACTGACTGGTGTCTCTCAGTCCCCTCTCCCTCAGGGAGATATCTGTACACTGACTGGTGTCTCTGTGTCCTTTTGTTTTATTTTAGCTGGAGAATTTGATTTACTACAGACATCAGAATCCATCCAAGGTAGTGATTGGGGATTTCCACCTGGCCCGTATCGAGACAGGCTCAATGTCAGATCCTTGCGGGACTCCGGAATATTTGGGTAGGAATTGGACACAGTCCTGCTTGGTGTCTCCTCCCGGTCTTTGTACACTCCCTCTTGCCCGCATGTGCTCTCCCCTGCGCAGTCTCCCTATCCCGCTGTGTGTAACCCCCCCCCCCCCCACTGCGTGTGACCCCCCCCCACTGGTAACCCCACCCCCCCCCCCCCCACCTACACTTCTCCTCGCCCATGTTCGCACTTTAGTCTAACAATCCTTATTGTCACAAGCAGGCTTACATTGACACTGCAATGAAGTTACTGTGAAAAGCCCCTAGCCGCCACATTCCGGCACCTGTTCGGGTCACAGAGGGAGAATTCAGAATGTCAAATTCACCTAACAAGCACGTCATTTGCAACTTTTGGGAGGAGACCGGAGCACCCGGAGCAAACCCACGCAGACACGGGGAGAACGTGCGCACTCCGCACAGACAGTGACCCAACGGGGAATCGAACCTGGGGCCACTGCGCTACCGTGCCACCTGTTGCTATATTTATCTGGTTATAAATACAGTGGTCAATGTGGCCGCCTTCCTTAATCCTAATTACGTTTGCTGTAGAGTCGCCAGGTATCTCTCGATACCGCCACAAGGTTCAAACCCGAATGCTGATCAAAGAGCCAATACACCAGTTAGTTAGTTCAAAGTCAATACTATTTATTTACACACACAGTAATATCTACTCATACACAAAATACCATAAACTAAACTATCTCTAACGCTAACGCCTATACTGAGCTTCGGGTGCCCACTCAGTCAGAGGAACAATGGCCGTTGTTCGGATCTGAGGCTGTTGGGTGCGAAGGTGTAACAGGAGAACAGCTAAGGTCGTCCGTCTGATGCCGAGCGTTGGCCTTGGACTTACTGCTTCTGGTGCAGCTGGTGGACGGGTGTCTCCGCTTCGAGAGCCGGGTCCAAGAGAGCGATTCTCTCTCGGAAGCTTCTTATACCCAAAGGGGTTACGCACGCTTTTGGGCGGGGCTTGAACTTGGCCCCGATTAATTGGGCCATATCTTGATCACTGGTATTGATCTTGACCAATAAAGGGGTGGGTGCCCTGATGGCTGAGCACGTCCTCGGTGGCCGTTGACCTTGCTTTGTTTATGCTTTCGGTTTGGGGAACTGGCTCCGGGGTGGCTGGAGCTAGATCGGTTGCTTGAGTGTCTTTCCTTTGTTCCCGGAGATGGGCCATCAATATGTTAATTGCCCGACAGTTTCAGTCCGGTCTGGGGACTGAGGTTCCAATACGCATACCGGCTCTGTGCCTGCTTGCTTTCCTAACATTGTCCATAGTTACTACAGTCATTGCGATCATCCATTTTGTATTCCCGAAGTGGCCATCCCAGATGGCTACACACCTCGCACTAAGTTACGCCACCATGCGCACTACCTCTTGCTCACGGGAGTGCTCCCACTCACCCACTCTGAATTCAACAAGCAAATAGTCAGTTTAGAGATTCCAGTAACGCTGGCTTCAGCAGGCGAATAGCCGGTTTAGATATTTCAGTAACGCTGCCTTCCGCAGGCGAATAGCCGGTTTAGATATTTCAGTAATGCTGACTTCAGTACGCAGCATGATAACACAGTGGTTAGCACTGTTGCCTCACAGCTCCAGGGATCCGGAGACGATTCCCGGCTTGGGTCACTGTCTGTGCGGAGTCTGCACATTCTCTCCGTGTCTGCGTGGGTTTTCTCCGGGTGCTCCGGTTTCCTCCCACAAGTCCCGAAAGACGAGCTGTTAGGTGAATTGGACATTCTGAATTCTCCCTCTGTGTACCCGAACAGACGCCGGAATGTGGCGACTAGGGGCTTTTCACAGTAACTTCATTGCAGTGTAAGGCTACTTGTGACACTTATAAAGATTATTATTACAGATTATTAAAACACATTTGAGTACTAACACAGGATTAAACTAACTTTAATATCAAAGGATAAATAGTTTACAATTACTAATTAAAACAATACTTAACAATAAAATGAAACACGTTAACTCCAAACTGTTATGTGTTATCTCCAATCAAGCAAAACCCGCCTCAGGTTAAAACCCGCTTTAAAATACAGCCAGCAAACGGAGGAATGCTTGCTGTATAGAGATGTGTTCGAGGAACTACTTTGAGAGAGAGAGAGAGATCCCTCAGGAAACAGCCCGCAGATTCTTGCCTGTGCCAATCTCCTCGAGGTGGATTGAGCGCACAGGGGGCTTAGGAGCCCCGACGCGCGTGGGGAAAACGAATGAATCACACTCTCGGTCTCGGCTGTGAGGCTTGCCCAGGTCGAATTGCCAACCTGCGCTCTACGGGTCCATTTTGATTGGGTGGGTGAAGAGAGGGACCCTCTATTAGGACGTCCCACCCTAGCAGGCGGGATCTGCATCAGCATTAAACCAGCCGCCTGATCTTCTCCCTCTGTCTCCCGTCTCTCTCGCAGCTCCCGAGGTCGTGGCCCGGCAGAGGTACGGGACACCCGTGGACTGTTGGGCTATTGGAATCATCATGTACATCCTGTGAGTAACGCCCAACCCTTCCCCCGCATGCCGGGGGTCGCGTTCCAGACCCACACTGAACCCCTCACTACCTCGTCCCTCATGTTGCCTCGACGGTACAGAGTGGAGACACCTCGGAGAACAGGAGATTCCATCGGCACTGACCCTCTGACAGTCCGGCACTCCCTCAGTACTGACCCTCTGACAGTGCGGCACTCCCTCAGTACTGACCCTCTGACAGTGCGGCACTCCCTCAGTACTGACCCTCTGACAGTGCTGCACTCCCTCAGTACTGACCCTCTGACAGTGCAGCACTCCCTCAGTACTGACCCTCTGACAGTGCAGCACCCTCAGTACTGACCCTCTGACAGTGCGGCACTCCCTCAGTACTGACCCTCTGACAGTGCGGCACTCCCTCATTACTGACCCTCTGACAGTGCGGCACTCCCTCAGTACTGACCCTCTGACAGTGCGGCACTCCCTCAGTACTGACCCTCTGACAGTGCGGCTCTCCCTCAGCACTGACCCTCTGACAGTGCGGCACTCCCTCAGTACTGACCCTCTGACAGTGCAGCACTCCCTCAGTACTGACCCTCTGACAGTGCGGCACTCCCTCAGTACTGACCCTCTGACAGTGCAGCACTCCCTCAGTACTGACCCTCTGACAGTGCGGCACTCCCTCAGTACTGACCCTCTGACAGTGCGGCACTCCCTCAGTACTGACCCTCTGACAGTGCGGCACTCCCTCATTACTGACCCTCTGACAGTGCAGCACTCCCTCAGTACTGACCCTCTGACAGTGCGGCACTCCCTCAGTACTGACCCTCTGACAATGCAGCACTCCCTCAGTACTGACCCTCTGACAGTGCAGCACTCCCTCAGTACTGACCCTCTGACAGTGCGGCACTCCCTCAGTACTGACCCTCTGACAGTGCGGCACTCCCTCAGTACTGACCCTCTGACAGTGCGGCACTCCCTCTGTACAGACCCTCTGACAGTGCAGCACTCCCTCAGTACTGACCCTCTGACAGTGCAGCACTCCCTCAGTACTGACCCTCTGACAGTGCAGCACTCCCTCAGTACTGACCCTCTGACAGTGCGGCACTCCCTCAGTACTGACCCTCTGACAGTGCGGCACTCCCTCATTACTGACCCTCTGACAGTGCAGCACTCCCTCAGTACTGACCCTCTGACAGTGCGGCACTCCCTCAGTACTGACCCTCTGACAATGCAGCACTCCCTCAGTACTGACCCTCTGACAGTGCAGCACTCCCTCAGTACTGACCCTCTGACAGTGCGGCACTCCCTCAGTACTGACCCTCTGACAGTGCGGCACTCCCTCAGTACTGACCCTCTGACAGTGCAGCCCTCCCTCAGTACTGACCCTCTGACAGTGCGGCACTCCCTCAGTACTGACCCTCTGACAGTGCGGCACTCCCTCAGTACTGACCCTCTGACAGTGCGGCACTCCCTCAGTACTGACCCTCTGACAGTGCGGCACTCCCTCAGTACTGACCCTCTGACAGTGCAGCATTCCCTCAGTACTGACCCTCTGACAGGGCAGCACTCCCTCAGTACTGACCCTCTGACAGTGCAGCATTCCCTCAGTACTGACCCTCTGACAGTGCGGCTCTCCCTCAGTGATGACCCTCTGACAGTGCAGCACTCCCTCAGTACTGACCCTCTGACAGTGCAGCACTCCCTCAGTACTGACCCTCTGACAGTGCGGCACTCCCTCAGTACTGACCCTCTGACAGTGCGGCGCTCCCTCAGTACTGACCCTCTGACAGTGCGGCACTCCCTCAGTACTGACCCTCTGACAGTGCGGCACTCCCTCAGTACTGACCCTCTGACAGTGCGGCACTCCCTCAGTACTGACCCTCTGACAGTGCAGGCGCTCCCTCAGTACTGACCCTATGACAGTGCGGCACTCCCTCAGTACTGACCCTCTGACAGTGCAGCACTCTCTCAGTACTGACCCTCTGACAGTGCGGCACTCCCTCAGTACTGACCCTCTGACAGTGCGGCACTCCCTCAGTACTGACCCTCTGACAGTGCGGCACTCCCTCAGTACTGACCCTCTGACAGTGCAGCATTCCCTCAGTACTGACCCTCTGACAGTGCGGCACTCCCTCAGTACTGACCCTCTGACAGTGCGGCGCTCCCTCAGTACTGACCCTCTGACAGTGCAGCACTCCCTCAGTACTAACCCTCTGACAGTGCGGCACTCCCTCAGTACTGACCCTCTGACAGTGCGGCACTCCCTCAGTACTGACCCTCTGACAGTGCGGCACTCCCTCAGTACTGACCCTCTGACAGTGCAGCACTCCCTCAGTACTGACCCTTTGACAGTGCGGCACTCCCTCAGTACTGACCCTCTGACAGTGCGGCACTCCCTCAGTACTGACCCTCTGACAGTGCAGCACTCCCTCAGTTCTGACCCTCTGACAGTGCGGCACTCCCTCAGTACTGACCCTCTGACAGTGCAGCACTCCCTCAGTACTGACACTCTGACAGTACAGCGCTCCCTCAGTACTGACCCTCTGACAGTGCGGCACTCCCTCAGTACTGACCCTCTGACAGTGCAGCACTCCCTCACCACTGACCCTCTGACAGTGCGGCACTCCCTCAGTACTGACCCTCTGACAGTGCGGCACTCCCTCAGTACTGACCCTCTGACAGTGCGGCTCTTCCTCAGTACTGACCCTCTGACAGTGCGGCACTCCCTCAGTACTGACCCTCTGACAGTGCGGCACTCCCTCAGTACTGACCCTCTGACAGTGCGGCTCTCCCTCAGTACTGACTCTCTGACAGTGCGGCACTCCCTCAGTACTGACCCTCTGACAGTGCAGCACTCCCTCAGTACTGACCCTCTGACAGTGCGGCACTCCCTCAGTACTGACCCTCTGACAGTGCCGCACTCCCTCAGTACTGACCCTCTGACAGTGCGGCACTCCCTCAGTACTGACCCTCTGACAGTGCCGCACTACTCAGTACTGACCCTCTGACAGTGCGGCACTCCCTCAGTACTGACCCTCTGACAGTGCGGCACTCCCTCAGTACTGACCCTCTGACAGTGCGGCACTCCCTCAGTACTGACCCTCTGACAGTGCGGCACTCCCTCAGTACTGACCCTCTGACAGTGCAGCGCTCCCTCAGTACTGACCCTCTGACAGTACAGCACTCCCTCAGTACTGACCCTCTGACAGTGCAGCACTCCCTCAGTACTGACCCTCTGACAGTGCAGCACTCCCTCAGTACTGACCCTCTGACAGTGCAGCATTCCCTCAGTACTGACCCTCTGACAGTGCAGCACTCCCTCAGTACTGACCCTCTGACAGTGCAGCACTCCCTCAGTACTGACCCTCTGACAGTGCGGCACTCCCTCAGTACTGACCCTCTGACAGTGCGTCGCTCCCTCAGTACTGACCCTCTGACAGTGCGGCACTCCCTCAGTACTGACCCTCTGACAGTGCAGCACTCCCTCAGTACTGACCCTCTGACAGTGCGGCACTCCCTCAGTACTGACCCTCTGACAGTGCGGCACTCCCTCAGTACTGACCCTCTGACAGTGCAGCACTCCCTCAGCACTGACCCTCTGACAGTGCGGCACTCCCTCAGTACTGACCCTCTGACAGTGCGGCACTCCCTCAGTACTGACCCTCTGACAGTGCGGCACTCCCTCAGTACTGACCCTCTGACAGTGCGGCACTCCCTCAGTACTGACCCTCTGACAGTGCGGCGCTCCCTCAGTACTGACCCTCTGACAGTGCAGCACTCCCTCAGTACTAACCCTCTGACAGTGCGGCACTCCCTCAGTACTGACCCTCTGACAGTGCGGCACTCCCTCAGTACTGACCCTCTGACAGTGCGGCACTCCCTCAGTACTGACCCTCTGACAGTGCAGCACTCCCTCAGTACTGACCCTTTGACAGTGCGGCACTCCCTCAGTACTGACCCTCTGACAGTGCGGCACTCCCTCAGTACTGACCCTCTGACAGTGCAGCACTCCCTCAGTTCTGACCCTCTGACAGTGCGGCACTCCCTCAGTACTGACCCTCTGACAGTGCAGCACTCCCTCAGTACTGACACTCTGACAGTACAGCGCTCCCTCAGTACTGACCCTCTGACAGTGCGGCACTCCCTCAGTACTGACCCTCTGACAGTGCAGCACTCCCTCAGCACTGACCCTCTGACAGTGCGGCACTCCTTCAGTACTGACCCTCTGACAGTGCGGCACTCCCTCAGTACTGACCCTCTGACAGTGCGCTCTTCCTCAGTACTGACCCTCTGACAGTGCGGCACTCCCTCAGTACTGACCCTCTGACAGTGCGGCACTCCCTCAGTACTGACCCTCTGACAGTGCGGCTCTCCCTCAGTACTGACTCTCTGACAGTGCGGCACTCCCTCAGTACTGACCCTCTGACAGTGCAGCACTCCCTCAGTACTGACCCTCTGACAGTGCGGCACTCCCTCAGTACTGACCCTCTGACAGTGCCGCACTCCCTCAGTACTGACCCTCTGACAGTGCGGCACTCCCTCAGTACTGACCCTCTGACAGTGCCGCACTAACTCAGTACTGACCCTCTGACAGTGCGGCACTCCCTCAGTACTGACCCTCTGACAGTGCGGCACTCCCTCAGTACTGACCCTCTGACAGTGCGGCACTCCCTCAGTACTGACCCTCTGACAGTGCGGCACTCCCTCAGTACTGACCCTCTGACAGTGCAGCGCTCCCTCAGTACTGACCCTCTGACAGTACAGCACTCCCTCAGTACTGACCCTCTGACAGTGCAGCACTCCCTCAGTACTGACCCTCTGACAGTGCAGCACTCCCTCAGTACTGACCCTCTGACAGTGCAGCATTCCCTCAGTACTGACCCTCTGACAGTGCAGCACTCCCTCAGTACTGACCCTCTGACAGTGCAGCACTCCCTCAGTACTGACCCTCTGACAGTGCGGCACTCCCTCAGTACTGACCCTCTGACAGTGCGTCGCTCCCTCAGTACTGACCCTCTGACAGTGCGGCACTCCCTCAGTACTGACCCTCTGACAGTGCAGCACTCCCTCAGTACTGACCCTCTGACAGTGCGGCACTCCCTCAGTACTGACCCTCTGACAGTGCGGCACTCCCTCAGTACTGACCCTCTGACAGTGCAGCACTCCCTCAGCACTGACCCTCTGACAGTGCAGCACTCCCTCAGCACTGACCCTCTGACAGTGCGGCACTCCCTCAGTACTGACCCTCTGACAGTGCAGCACTCCCTCAGTACTGACCCTCTGACAGTGCGGCACTCCCTCAGTACTGACCCTCTGACAGTGCGGCACTCCCTCAGTACTGACCCTCTGACAGTGCGGCACTCCCTCAGTACTGACCCTCTGACAGTGCGGCGCTCCCTCAGTACTGACCCTCTGACAGTGCGGCACTCCCTCAGTACTGACCCTCTGACAGTGCGGCACTCCCTCAGTACTGACCCTCTGACAGTGCGGCACTCCCTCAGTACTGACCCTCTGACAGTGCGGCACTCCCTCAGTACTGACCCTCTGACAGTGCGGCACTCCCTCAGTACTGACCCTCTGACAGTGCAGCGCTCCCTCAGTACTGACCCTATGACAGTGCGGCACTCCCTCAGTACTGACCCTCTGACAGTGCAGCACTCTCTCAGTACTGACCCTCTGACAGTGCGGCACTCCCTCAGTACTGACCCTCTGACAGTGCGGCACTCCCTCAGTACTGACCCTCTGACAGTGCGGCACTCCCTCAGTACTGACCCTCTGACAGTGCAGCATTCCCTCAGTACTGACCCTCTGACAGTGCGGCACTCCCTCAGTACTGACCCTCTGACAGTGCGGCGCTCCCTCAGTACTGACCCTCTGACAGTGCAGCACTCCCTCAGTACTAACCCTCTGACAGTGCGGCACTCCCTCAGTACTGACCCTCTGACAGTGCGGCACTCCCTCAGTACTGACCCTCTGACAGTGCGGCACTCCCTCAGTACTGACCCTCTGACAGTGCAGCACTCCCTCAGTACTGACCCTTTGACAGTGCGGCACTCCCTCAGTACTGACCCTCTGACAGTGCGGCACTCCCTCAGTACTGACCCTCTGACAGTGCAGCACTCCCTCAGTTCTGACCCTCTGACAGTGCGGCACTCCCTCAGTACTGACCCTCTGACAGTGCAGCACTCCCTCAGTACTGACACTCTGACAGTACAGCGCTCCCTCAGTACTGACCCTCTGACAGTGCGGCACTCCCTCAGTACTGACCCTCTGACAGTGCAGCACTCCCTCACCACTGACCCTCTGACAGTGCGGCACTCCTTCAGTACTGACCCTCTGACAGTGCGGCACTCCCTCAGTACTGACCCTCTGACAGTGCGGCTCTTCCTCAGTACTGACCCTCTGACAGTGCGGCACTCCCTCAGTACTGACCCTCTGACAGTGCGGCACTCCCTCAGTACTGACCCTCTGACAGTGCGGCTCTCCCTCAGTACTGACTCTCTGACAGTGCGGCACTCCCTCAGTACTGACCCTCTGACAGTGCAGCACTCCCTCAGTACTGACCCTCTGACAGTGCGGCACTCCCTCAGTACTGACCCTCTGACAGTGCCGCACTCCCTCAGTACTGACCCTCTGACAGTGCGGCACTCCCTCAGTACTGACCCTCTGACAGTGCCGCACTAACTCAGTACTGACCCTCTGACAGTGCGGCACTCCCTCAGTACTGACCCTCTGACAGTGCGGCACTCCCTCAGTACTGACCCTCTGACAGTGCGGCACTCCCTCAGTACTGACCCTCTGACAGTGCGGCACTCCCTCAGTACTGACCCTCTGACAGTGCAGCGCTCCCTCAGTACTGACCCTCTGACAGTACAGCACTCCCTCAGTACTGACCCTCTGACAGTGCAGCACTCCCTCAGTACTGACCCTCTGACAGTGCAGCACTCCCTCAGTACTGACCCTCTGACAGTGCAGCATTCCCTCAGTACTGACCCTCTGACAGTGCAGCACTCCCTCAGTACTGACCCTCTGACAGTGCAGCACTCCCTCAGTACTGACCCTCTGACAGTGCGGCACTCCCTCAGTACTGACCCTCTGACAGTGCGTCGCTCCCTCAGTACTGACCCTCTGACAGTGCGGCACTCCCTCAGTACTGACCCTCTGACAGTGCAGCACTCCCTCAGTACTGACCCTCTGACAGTGCGGCACTCCCTCAGTACTGACCCTCTGACAGTGCGGCACTCCCTCAGTACTGACCCTCTGACAGTGCAGCACTCCCTCAGCACTGACCCTCTGACAGTGCGGCACTCCCTCAGTACTGACCCTCTGACAGTGCGGCACTCCCTTAGTACTGACCCTCTGACAGTGCGGCACTCCCTCAGTACTGACCCTCTGACAGTGCGGCACTCCCTCAGTACTGACCCTCTGACAGTGCGGCGCTCCCTCAGTACTGACCCTCTGACAGTGCAGCACTCCCTCAGTACTAACCCTCTGACAGTGCGGCACTCCCTCAGTACTGACCCTCTGACAGTGCGGCACTCCCTCAGTACTGACCCTCTGACAGTGCGGCACTCCCTCAGTACTGACCCTCTGACAGTGCAGCACTCCCTCAGTACTGACCCTTTGACAGTGCGGCACTCCCTCAGTACTGACCCTCTGACAGTGCGGCACTCCCTCAGTACTGACCCTCTGACAGTGCAGCACTCCCTCAGTTCTGACCCTCTGACAGTGCGGCACTCCCTCAGTACTGACCCTCTGACAGTGCAGCACTCCCTCAGTACTGACACTCTGACAGTACAGCGCTCCCTCAGTACTGACCCTCTGACAGTGCGGCACTCCCTCAGTACTGACCCTCTGACAGTGCAGCACTCCCTCACCACTGACCCTCTGACAGTGCGGCACTCCTTCAGTACTGACCCTCTGACAGTGCGGCACTCCCTCAGTACTGACCCTCTGACAGTGCGGCTCTTCCTCAGTACTGACCCTCTGACAGTGCGGCACTCCCTCAGTACTGACCCTCTGACAGTGCGGCACTCCCTCAGTACTGACCCTCTGACAGTGCGGCTCTCCCTCAGTACTGACTCTCTGACAGTGCGGCACTCCCTCAGTACTGACCCTCTGACAGTGCAGCACTCCCTCAGTACTGACCCTCTGACAGTGCGGCACTCCCTCAGTACTGACCCTCTGACAGTGCCGCACTCCCTCAGTACTGACCCTCTGACAGTGCGGCACTCCCTCAGTACTGACCCTCTGACAGTGCCGCACTAACTCAGTACTGACCCTCTGACAGTGCGGCACTCCCTCAGTACTGACCCTCTGACAGTGCGGCACTCCCTCAGTACTGACCCTCTGACAGTGCGGCACTCCCTCAGTACTGACCCTCTGACAGTGCGGCACTCCCTCAGTACTGACCCTCTGACAGTGCAGCGCTCCCTCAGTACTGACCCTCTGACAGTACAGCACTCCCTCAGTACTGACCCTCTGACAGTGCAGCACTCCCTCAGTACTGACCCTCTGACAGTGCAGCACTCCCTCAGTACTGACCCTCTGACAGTGCAGCATTCCCTCAGTACTGACCCTCTGACAGTGCAGCACTCCCTCAGTACTGACCCTCTGACAGTGCAGCACTCCCTCAGTACTGACCCTCTGACAGTGCGGCACTCCCTCAGTACTGACCCTCTGACAGTGCGTCGCTCCCTCAGTACTGACCCTCTGACAGTGCGGCACTCCCTCAGTACTGACCCTCTGACAGTGCAGCACTCCCTCAGTACTGACCCTCTGACAGTGCGGCACTCCCTCAGTACTGACCCTCTGACAGTGCGGCACTCCCTCAGTACTGACCCTCTGACAGTGCAGCACTCCCTCAGCACTGACCCTCTGACAGTGCAGCACTCCCTCAGCACTGACCCTCTGACAGTGCGGCACTCCCTCAGTACTGACCCTCTGACAGTGCAGCACTCCCTCAGTACTGACCCTCTGACAGTGCGGCACTCCCTCAGTACTGACCCTCTGACAGTGCGGCACTCCCTCAGTACTGACCCTCTGACAGTGCGGCACTCCCTCAGTACTGACCCTCTGACAGTGCGGCGCTCCCTCAGTACTGACCCTCTGACAGTGCAGCACTCCCTCAGCACTGACCCTCTGACAGTGCGGCACTCCCTCAGTACTGACCCTCTGACAGTGCGGCACTCCCTCAGTACTGACCCTCTGACAGTGCGGCACTCCCTCAGTACTGACCCTCTGACAGTGCGGCACTCCCCCAGTACTGACCCTCTGACAGTGCGGCACTCCCTCAGTACTGACCCTCTGACAGTGCGGCACTCCCTCAGTACTGACCCTCTGACAGTGCAGTGCTCCCTCAGTACTGACCCTCTGACAGTGCGGCACTCCCTCAGTACTGACCCTCTGACAGTGCGGCACTCCCTCAGTACTGACCCGCGGTGAGTGCTGAGCTGGTGCTGGGACTGTGGGCTGACGCCCGGCTGCATTTGTGTTTCAGACTCTCTGGAAATCCTCCCTTTTATGATGATTCCGAAGATGAGGAAAATGACAACCACAATCGTGCAATATTCCGCAAGATCCTGGCTGGCGATTTCGAGTTTGACGCACCGTACTGGGTGGACATCTCCAGCGCAGGTGAGATGTGGGCGCGATGGCAACGTAGACGAGGGGAGGGGTCTGTAATTCCACAACGAAGGCTTGGGGTGGAGGGAGGGGCCTACTCCAGCAGGAAACCATTCATCCTGGGAGGGGCTTATTCATAATGGGAGGGGCTTATTCATAGTGGGAGGGGCTTATTTATAGTGGATGGGGCTTATTCATAGTGGATGGGGCTTATTCATTGTGGGGGGGAATTAATCATAGTGGGAGGGGCTTATTCATAGTGGGAGGGGCTTATTCACAGCGGAAGGGGCTTATTCATAGAGAGAGCGACTTATTCATGGTGGGGGGGACTTACCAATGGCGGGTGTGCCTTTACATGTGGGAGGAGACTACTAATTGTGGGAGGGACTTATTCAATTCATTATTCATTTTGGACTTAGATTATTTGCAGTGGGAGGGGCTATTCATGGTGGGAGGGGCTTCGTCATTTTGGGGGAGTCACTTCCTTATTTTACAAGGGTCCTTGGGGCGGGGCCTATTCATTGGGGCGGGGCGTGTTCATTGGGGTGGGGCCTGTTCATTGGGGTGGGATCTGTTCATTGGGGTGGGGCCTGTTCATTGGGGTGGGGCCTGTTCATTGGGGCGGAATCTGTTCATTGGGGTGGGCCCTGTTCATTGGGGCGGGATCTGTTCATTGGGGTGGGATCCTGTTCATTGGGGCGGGATCTGTTCATTGGGGTGGGCCCTGTTCATTGGGGCGGGATCTGTTCATTGGGGCGGGGCCTGTTCATTGGGGCGGGGCCTGTTCATTGGGGTGGGGCCTGTTCATTGGGGCGGGATCTGTTCATTGGGGTGGGGCCTGTTCATTGGGGTGGGGCCTGTTCATTGGGGTGGGATCTGTTCATTGGGGTGGGCCCTGTTCATTGGGGCAGGGCCTGTTCATTGGGGCGGGGCCTGTTCATTGGGGTGGGCCCTGTTCATTGGGGCAGGGCCTGTTCATTGGGGTGGGCCCTGTTCATTGGGGCGGGGCCTGTTCATTGGGGTGGGCCCTGTTCATTGGGGCGGGGCCTGTTCATTGGGGTGGGCCCTGTTCATTGGGGCAGGGCCTGTTCATTGGGGCGGGGCCTGTTCATTGGAGCGGGATCTGTTCATTGGAGCGGGACCTGCTCATTGGGGTGGGGCCTGTTCATTGGGGCGGGGCCTGTTCATTGGGGCGGGGCCTGTTCATCGGGGTGGGGCCTGTTCATTGGAGCGGGATCTGTTCATTGGAGCGGGACCTGCTCATTGGGGTGGGGCCTGTTCATTAGGGCGGGGCCTGTTCATTGGGGCGGGGCCTGTTCATTGGGGCGGGGCCTGTTCATTGGAGCGGGGCCTGTTCATTGGGGTGGGGCCTGTTCATTGGGGTGGGGCCAGTTCATTGGGGCAGGGCCTGTTCATTGGAGCGGGGCCTGTTCATTGGGGTGGGGCCTGTTCATTGGGGTGGGGCCTGTTCATTGGGGCGGGGACTGTTCATTGTAGCGGGGCCTGTTCATTGGGGTGGGCCCTGTTCATTGGGGCGGGGACTGTTCATTGGGGCGGGGACTGTTCATTGGGGTGGGCCCTGTTCATTGGGGCGGGGCCTGTTCATTGGGGTGGGCCCTGTTCATTGGGGCGGGGCCTGTTCATTGGGATGGGCCCTGTTCATTGGGGCAGGGCCTGTTCATTGGGGCGGGGCCTGTTCATTGGAGCGGGATCTGTTCATTGGAGCGGGACCTGCTCATTGGGGTGGGGCCTGTTCATTGGGGCGGGGCCTGTTCATTGGGGCGGGGCCTGTTCATCGGGGTGGGGCCTGTTCATTGGAGCGGGATCTGTTCATTGGAGCGGGACCTGCTCATTGGGGTGGGGCCTGTTCATTAGGGCGGGGCCTGTTCATTGGGGCGGGGCCTGTTCATTGGGGCAGGGCCTGTTCATTGGGGCAGGATCTGTTCATTGGGGCGGGGCCTGTTCATTGGGGCGGGGCCTGTTCATTGGAGCGGGACCTGCTCATTGGGGCGGGACCTGCTCATTGGGGCGGGGCCTGTTCATTGGGGCGGAGACTGTTCATTGGGGTGGGGCCTGTTCATTGGGGCGGGATCTGTTCATTGGGGCGGGGCCTGTTCATTGGGGCGGGGCCTGTTCATTGGGGCAGGGCCTGTTCATTGGGGCGGGGCCTGTTCATTGGGGCAGGGCCTGTTCATTGGGGCGGGATCTGTTCACTGCGGCGGGATCTGTTCATTGGGGCGGGGCCTGTTCATTGGGGCGGGGCGTGTTCATTGGGGCGGGGCCTGTTCATTGGGGCGGGATCTGTTCATTGGGGCGGGGCCTGTTCATTGGGGCGGGGCCTGTTCATTGGGGCAGGGCCTGTTCATTGGGGCGGGGCCTGTTCATTGGGGCAGGGCCTGTTCATTGGGGCGGGATCTGTTCACTGCGGCGGGATCTGTTCATTGGGGCGGGGCCTGTTCATTGGGGCGGGGCCTGTTCATTGGGGCAGGGCCTGTTCATTGGGGCGGGGCCTGTTCATTGGGGCAGGGCCTGTTCATTGGGGTGGGGCCTGTTCATTGGGGCAGGGCCTGTTCACTGCGGTGGGGCCAGTTCATTGGGGCGGGGCCTGTTCATTGGGGGGGGATCTGTTCATTGGGGCGGGGCCTGTTCATTGGGGCGGGGCCTGTTCATTGGGGCGGGGCCTGTTCATTGGGGCGGGGCCTGTTCACTGCGGCGGGGCCTGTTCATTGCGGCGGGGCCTGTTCATTGGGGCGGGGCCTGT
The DNA here is from genome assembly GCF_902713615.1 of Scyliorhinus canicula. Taxonomy (NCBI): domain Eukaryota; kingdom Metazoa; phylum Chordata; class Chondrichthyes; order Carcharhiniformes; family Scyliorhinidae; genus Scyliorhinus; species Scyliorhinus canicula. The sequence continues at coordinate 1,010,611 of NC_052166.1, forward strand.
TCACTGCGGCGGGATCTGTTCATTGGGGCGGGGCCTGTTCATTGGGGCGGGGCCTGTTCATTGGGGCGGGGCCTGTTCATTGGGGGGGGATCTGTTCATTGGGGCGGGGCCTGTTCATTGGGGCGGGGCCTGTTCATTGGGGCGGGGCCTGTTCATTGGGGCGGGGCCTGTTCACTGCGGCGGGGCCTGTTCATTGCGGCGGGGCCTGTTCATTGGGGCGGGGCCTGTTCACTGCGGCGGGATCTGTTCATTGGGGCGGGGCCTGTTCATTGGGGCGGGGCCTGTTCATTGGGGCGGGGCCTGTTCATTGGGGCGGGGCCTGTTCATTGGGGCAGGGCCTGTTCACTGCGGCGGGATCTGTTCATTGGGGCGGGGACTGTTCATTGGGGCGGGGCCTGTTCATTGGGTCGGGGCCTGTTCATTGGGGCGGGGCCTGTTCATTGGGGCGGGGCCTGTTCATTGGGGCGGGGCCTGTTCATTGGGGCAGGGCCTGTTCATTGGGGCGGGGCCTGTTCATTGGGGCGGGGCCTGTTCATTGGGGGTGTGGTTTAAAAAGGGGGTTTAATTATTTGGGACGTTAGATCATTTCTGTCCCCACCCCCACCCCCACTCTCACCCCCACCCCCACTCTCACCCCACCCCCACCCCAAGACAATTGTGATGTTTCCCGTTGGGAATGTGGGATTCCGGCCTCACCTCCTGGTTCTGGTTCTTTTCCCTTTCAGCCAAAGACCTGGTGTGTCGGCTGCTGGAGGTGGACCAGGAGCTGAGAACCTCGGCCCCCGGGGCCCTGACCCACACCTGGTGAGTTAGAACCAGTCTCCGCGAGGGAGCAGGACACATACACTCACATACACACCCACACACTGACACACACACACACCCACACACACACCCACACACACACACATACACGCACATTCACCCACACCCACACACACACCCACACACACCCACACACTGACACATACACACCCACACCCACTGACACACCCACACTCACACACACCCACATACACACCCACACACACACACACACACACCCACACACACCCACACACTGACACATACACACCCACACCCACTGACACCCACACACACCCACACACACTCCCACACATCACACACCCA
>NC_052166.1:1016741-1017776 GCF_902713615.1 Scyliorhinus canicula
TCTCCCTCTCTCCCCGTCTCCCTCTCTCCCCGTCTCCCTCTCTCTCTCCATCTCCCTCTCTCTCCGTCTCCTCTCCCTCTCTCCCCGTCTCCCTCTTTCTCCCCGTCTCCCTCTTTCTCTCCGTCTCCCCTCTCTCTCCGTCTCCCTCTCTCTCCGTCTCCCTCTCTCTCTCCATCTCCCTCTCTCTTCGTCTCCACTCTCTCTCCGTCTCCCTCTCCTCTCTCTCTCCGTCTCCCTCTCTCTCTCCCATCTCCCTCTCCCCCCCCCCGTCTCCCTCTCTCGCTCCGTCTCCCTCTCTCTCTCCGTCTCCCTCTCTCTCTCCATCTCCCTCTCTCTCTCCATCTCCCTCTGTCTGTCTCCCTCTCTCTCCCTCTCTCTCCTCGTCTCCCTCTCTCCCCGTCTCCCTCTCTCTCCGCCCCTCTCCCTCTCTCCATCTCCCTCTCTCCCCTTCGTCTCTCTCTCTCTCCGTCTCCCTCTCTCTCTCCATCTTCCTCTCTCTCCCCGTCTCCCTCTGTCTGTCTCCCTCTCTCTCCCTCTCCCTCTCTCTCTCCCCGTCTCCCCTCTCTCCCTCCTCCCTCCTCTCCCTCTCCCTCTCTCTCTCCGTCTCCCTCTCTCTCTCTCTCCATCTCCCACTCCCCATCGTCCCCCTCTCTCCGTCTCTCTCTCCCTCCTTCTCCCTCTCCATCTCCCTCTCTCCGTCTCCCTCTCTCTCTCCGTCTCCCTCTCTCTCCCCTTCTCCCTCTCTTTCTCTCCCATCGCTCTCTCTCTCTACTCTCTCATTTCTCTCGCTCTGCCTGTCTCCCTCTCTCCCCATCTCTCCCTTGTATCCCTCACTCCCTTCTCCCTGTCTCTGTCTCCCTCCCCTCCCTCTCCCTCTCCTCTCCCTCCCTCTCTCTCCTCTCCCCCTCCCTCTCTCACTACGTCTCCCTGTGCGTCTCCCCAGAGTCTCCCCGGCATCTCCCCATGCGTCTCCCCTGGGCTCTCCCCCGCGTCTCCCCTGGCGTCTCCCAGGGCGTCTCCCCGGGCGTCTGGCTG
>NC_052166.1:1018276-1020776 GCF_902713615.1 Scyliorhinus canicula
TGGGCCCTGTTCATTGGGGCGGGGCCTGGTCATTGGGAATGGGCCCTGTTCATTGGGGCGGGCCTGTTCATTGGGGCGGGGCCTGTTCATTGGGCGGGATCTGTTCATTGGGCGGGCCTGTTCATTGGGGTGGGCCTGTTCATTGGGGCGGGCCTGTTCATTGGGGCGGGGCCTGTTCTCCATCGGGGTGGGGCCTGTTCATTGGAGCGGGATCTGTTCATTGGAGCGGGACCTGCTCATTGGGTGGGGCCTGTTCATTAGGGCGGGCCTGTTCATTGGGCGGGGCCTGTTCATTGGGGCAGGGCCTGTTCATTGGGGCAGGATCTGTTCATTGGGGCGGGGCCTGTTCATTGGGGCGGCCTGTTCATGGAGCGGGACCTGCTCATTGGGGCGGACCTGCTCATTGGGCGGGGCCTTTTCATTGTGTGCGGAGACTGTTCATTGGGGTGGGGCCTGTTCATTGGGCGGATCTGTTCATTGGGCGGGGCCTGTTCATTGGGGCGGGGCCTGTTCATTGGGGCAGGGCCTGTTCATTGGTGGCGGGGCCTGTTCATTGGGGCCTGTTCATTGGGCGGGATCTGTTCACTGCGGGGGATCTGTTCATTGGGGCGGGCCTGTTTTCATTGGGGGCGGCGTGTTCATTGGGGCGGGGCCTGTTCATTGGGGCGGGATCTGTTCATTGGGGCGGGCCTGTTCATTGGGGCGGGCCTGTTCATTGGGGCAGGGCCTGTTCATTGGGGCGGGCCTGTTCATTGGGGCAGGCCTTTCATTGGGGCGGGATCTGTTCACTGCGGCGGGATCTGTTCATTGGGGCGGGGCCTAGTTCATTGGGCTGGGCCTGTTCATTGGGGCCATGGTCCTGTTCATTGGGGCGGGGGCCTGTTCATTGGGCCAGGGCCTGTTTCATTGGGGTGGGGCCCTGTTCATTGGCGCAGGGCCTGTTCCTTGCGGTGGGGGCCAGTTCATTGGGGCGGGCCTGTTCATTGGGGGGGGGATCTGGTTCATTGGGGCGGGGCCTGTTCATTGGGGCGGGGCCTGTTCATTGGTGGCTGGGGCTCTTCATTGGGGCTGGGCCTGTTCACTGCGGCGGGGCCTGTTCCTTGCGGCGGGGCCCTGGTTCATTGGGGCGGGGCCTCGGTTCACTGCGGCGGGATCTGTTCATTGGGGCGGGGCCTGTTCATTGGGTGGGGCGGGGCCTGTTCATTGGGAGCGTGGGCCTGGTCATTGGGGTGGGGATCTGTCATTGGGGCGGGGCCTGTTCATTGGGGGTGGGCGGGGCCTGTTCATTGGGGCGGGGCCTGTTCATTGTGGCGGGGCCTGTTCCCTCGCGGCGGGTGCCTGTTCATTGCGGCGGGGGCCTGTTCATTGGGGCGGGGCCTGTTCACTGCGGCGGGATCTGTTCATTGGGGCGGGGCCTGTTCATTGGGGCGGGGCCTGTTCATTGGGGCGGGGCCTGTTCATTGGGGCGGGGCCTGTTCATTGGGGCGGGGCCTGTTCACTGCGGCGGGATCTGATCATTGGGGCGGGGACTGTTCATTGGGGCGGGGCCGGTCATTGGGGCGGGGCCTGTTCATTGGGGCGGGGCCTGTTCATTGGGGCGGGGCCTGTTCATTGGGGCGGGGCCTGTTCATTGGGGCAGGGCCTGTTCATTGGGGCGGGGCCTGTTCATTGGGGCGGGGCCTGTTCATTGGGGGTGTGGTTTAAAAAGGGGGTTTAATTATTTGGGACGTTAGATCATTTCTGTCCCCCCCCCCCACCCCCACCCTCACCCCCCCCCCCCACTCTCCCCCACCCCCACCCCAAGACAATTGTGATGTTTCCCAGTTGGAATGTGGGATTCCGGCCTCACCTCCTGGTTCTGGTTCTTTTCCCTTTCAGCCAAAGACCTGGTGTGTCGGCTGCTGGAGGTGGACCAGGAGCTGAGAACCTCGGCCCCCGGGGCCCTGACCCACACCTGGTGAGTTAGAACCAGTCTCCGCGAGGGAGCAGGACACACACACTCACATACACACCACACACACTGACACACACACACCCACACACACACCCACCACACACACATACACGCACATTCACCCACACCCACACACACACCCACACACACCCACACACTGACACATACACACCCACACCCACTGACACACCCACCTCACACACACCCACATACACACCCACACCACACACACACACACCCACACACACTGACACATACACACCCACACCCACTGACACCCACACACACACCCACACACACTCCCACACATCACACACCCACTGACACACACACACCCACACACTGACACACACACACCCACATACCCACGCACACACACTGACACACCACACACTGAAACACCCACACACCCACACACACCCACACACACCCACTAACACACACACACACACAGACACAACGCACACCCACACACTGACACACACACTGTCACACCCACACAAACACTGACACACACACCCACACACAGACACACACACACTGACA
>NC_052166.1:1025776-1039120 GCF_902713615.1 Scyliorhinus canicula
CGCTCTCACTCTCCTCCTCTCTCCTCCCTCTCTCTCTCTCCTCTCTCTCTCCATCTCTCTCTCCTCTCTCTCCCTCCCCTTCTCTCCTCTCTCCTCGCTCCTCTCCCTCTCTCTCTCCGTCTCTCTCTCTCCTCCCTCCTCTCTCCTCTCTCTCTCCATCTCCTCTTCCGTCTCTCTCTTCTCCCTCCCTCTCTCTCTCTCCTCGTCTCCTCTCTCCCCTCTCCCTCTCTCCTCCCCTCTCCCTCTCTCCTCTCCCTCTCTCTCCCTCTCGTCTCTTCTCCTCTCTCCCTCCTCTCTTTCTCCATCTCCCTCTCTCCCGTCTCCCTCTGTCTGTCTCCCTCTCTCTCCCTCTCCCTCTCTCTCCCCGTCTCCCTCTCTCCCTCTCCCTCTCTCTCCCTCTCCCTCTCTCTCTCCGTCTCCCTCTCTCTCTCTCCATCTCCCACTCCCCATCGTCCCCCTCTCTCCGTCTCTCTCTCCCTCCGTCTCCCTCTCCATCTCCCTCTCTCCGTCTCCCTCTCTCTCTCCGTCTCCCTCTCTCTCCCCGTCTCCCTCTCTTTCTCTCCCATCGCTCTCTCTCTCTACCTCTCATTTCTCTCGCTCTGCCCTGTCTCCCTCTCTCCCCATCTCTCCCTTGTATCCCTCACTCCCCTTCTCCCTGTCTCTGTCTCGCTCTCTCTCCCTCTCATACCCCATCCTCTCTCTCCCCGGCTCCCTCTCTCACTACGTCTCCCTGTGCGTCTCCCCAGGAGTCTCCCCGGGCATCTCCCCATGCGTCTCCCCTGGGCGTCTCCCCACGCGTCTCCCCTGGGCGTCTCCCAGGGCGTCTCCCCGGGCGTCTGTCTGTGCGTCTCCCCCGGGCGTCTCCCTGTGCATCTCCCCCCGGCGTCTCCCTGTGCATCTCCCCCCGGCGTCTCCCTGTGCATCTCCCCCCGGCGTCTCCCAACACGTCTCCCCCGGGCGTCTCCCCACATGTCTCCCCCGGGCGTCTCCCCACATGTCTCCCCCGGGCGTCTCCCCACACGTCTCCCCCGGGCGTCTCCCCACATGTCTCCCCCGGGCGTCTCCCCCGGCGTCTCCCTGTGCATCTCCCCCGGCGTCTCCCTGTGCGTCTCCCCCGGGCGTCTCCCTGTGCGTCTCCCCCGGGCGTCTCCCTGTGCGTCTCCCCCGGGCGTCTCCCCACATGTCTCCCCCGGGCGTCTCCCCACATGTCTCCCCCGGGCGTCTCCCCACACGTCTCCCCCGGGCGTCTCCCCACATGTCTCCCCCGGGCGTCTCCCCACATGTCTCCCCCGGGCGTCTCCCCACACGTCTCCCCCGGGCGTCTCCCCACATGTCTCCCCCGGGCGTCTCCCCACACGTCTCCCCCGGCGTCTCCCTGTGCATCTCCCCCGGCGTCTCCCTGTGCGTCTCCCCCGGGCGTCTCCCTGTGCGTCTCCCCCGGGCGTCTCCCTGTGCGTCTCCCCCGGCGTCTCCCCCGGCGTCTCCCCCGGGCGTCTCCCTGTGCGTCTCCCCCGGCGTCTCCCCCGGGCGTCTCCCTGTGCGTCTCCCCCGGTGTCTCCCTGTGCGTCTCCCCCGGGCGTCTCCCTGTGCATCTCCCCCGGGCGTCTCCCTGTGCGTCTCCCCCGGCGTCTCCCCGGGCGTCTCCCCGGATGTCACACATTTAGGAGCTTCGAAACCTTGCAGCATCTGCTTTGCAATGTTGACGGTCAAAGGGAATAATCCCGCACTTCCCCAAATCTGCCGCCCTCCTGCCCACTGGCTGAACCTGTCCATATCTCCCTGCAGCCTCTAACTCTCTCACTCTGTGTCCTCCCCACAGCTTACCTTCTCCGGCCAGCCAGCTCTGACACGTTACTCTCGGCCTCTTCGTCCACCTCATTAATATCGATTGAGGTGGCCACACCCCTCTCGTCACAGCCTGCCAGCTGGCTAATGCTCCGTTTATGCCCACACACTGCCTCCTATCCCTTAACCAATCTCTATCCCAGCTAATTTATCACCCTCCCAGTTGCATGAGCCTCTATCTCTCCTGTTAACCTTTTGTGCGGCACCTTAAACAAATGCCTTCCGGAAATCCAGGTATACTACATCTACCCGCTCCCCTTCATCTACCCTCCTAGTTACGTCCTCAAAGACTTCCGTAAATTCTTCAAACATGATTTTCCTTTTGTAAAACCACGCGGAGTTGTTCTAATCACATGGAGCTTCGCCAAGTGGGTTAAGACTTTCTAATAATCGATTCCAGCATTTTTCCAACCACGGGTGCTGGCTCCACGGTTTGCTATTTTCGCTGTCCCTCTGTGGAAAAGAGAGAGAGAGAGCGAGGAAGGGAGGGGAAGGAAGGGGAGGAAGGGATTGAGGGAGAGGTGGCCGATGGAGACAGGGCGCGCGGGGGGAGGGGAGAGGCTTGTTTGCGTCAGGTGTGACCCGGAACGGCAGTGAACGGGGGCCGTGAAGTGGTGCTGAGAGGCCCTCTTTGTGGGGGTTTGCTCAGGCGGGGGTCGAGGGTTGACTCCTCTTACCCGCCCCCTCACCCTCGACCCCCACTCAGAGCTGGAATTCTCCAGACATTGCGAGACACGCCGAGAGACGGGAGTACGGAATCCTGCCGCCAGCGAGCGCTCGAGTAACACGCGGCTGGGAGGAACCGTCCCTCTGCTCCTGCGCGTGGCGGGGGGCGCTGGGGGAGGGGGGGGTACAGGACTGTGGTGAATGTATTATGGTAACCATTCACCACTGTACTACATTGTACTATTGCTGTTGCCCATGTGGGCTCCACCTATGGACCATTGTACTGTACTACACCGATTGTATCATGTTGCTGCCCTTGTGGGCTCCGCCCCTGGCTCCGCCCCCTTGAGGGGAGGTATAAAGAGCAGCTGCCCTGTAGGCGGCACTCAGTGCAGAGCAGTCGCAGGCAGGCACTGTTCTGGTCGATTAAAGCCACAGTTTACTTCAACTCTCTGTCTCGTGTGAATTGATGGTCGCTTCAAGGTCAGTGAGCCTTCTCCATCACGTTGACCCGCGCATGCTCCTCGAAGTCAAACCAGCGACAGTTATTGCCCTCCGAGGGTCCACAGGACCTCGAAACGCACCAACGTGATTGTGATCTGGCAGAGAGCGTGTGTAAGTTCCGTATTTTGTTAGAATAAACTCTCTTACTGCCGCTCTTGGACTTTGGTGACTTGCTTTCATAGATTATCATAGAATTTACAGTGCAGAAGGAGGCCATTCGGCCCATCGAGTCTGCACCGGCTCCTGGAAAGAGCACCCCACCCAAGCCCATACCTCCACCCTATCGCCATAACCCAGTAACCCCACCCAACACTGACGGCAATTTTGGACACTAAGGGCAATTTTTCATTGGCCAATCCACCTAACCTGCATATCTTTGGACTGTGGGGGGAAACCGGAGCACCCGGAGGAAACCCACGCACACACGGGGAGGATGTGCAGACTCCGCACAGACAGTGACCCAAGGCGGGAATCGAACCTGGGACCCTGCAGCTGTGAAGCAATTGTGCTTTCGAACCGTCCAGGTCTGACCCTCTCTCTGGCTCCTGACAGAGGCCCCCTTAATTCTCATCCTTCAAACTGGAGCCATTTCAGAACATCCCGTGGCCTCAGCCCTGTCCTTTTCCCAATCTCTAGAAACCCCCCCCCCCGGAACGCTTCCCAATCGCAATATCAGATCCCCCACCCCTTCTCTCTCTGCGGACAAGGCTACGGACTAAGTGCTTGAAACTGGGATGAGGCGCCTGAAGGCCGGCGCACACACGAGGGGCTGAAGGGCCTCGTTCCATGCTGTGGAAAGACTATGACTGTCTCTCCAATATCTTCACATCGTGTCTGAAGTGCGGCGCCCAGAATTAGACGCCGACGCTCCGGCTGAATCTCCTTTTCCAGCCACACATCACAATTTGTGACGGCCCCCCCAGTGGATCAGCCGGTCCATGGCGAGCGAGAGATCTCAGCCGCGATCAACAATAATTAGAATTTAGATAATAATGTTTCAGAAGGGACGGGGGGAGCATAGAAAAGCAATAGTAATAGGAGATTCAATGGTTAGGGGAATAGATAGGAGATTCTGTGGTCGCGAGCGAGACTCCCGAAAGGTATGTTGCCTCCCGGGTGCCAGGGCCAGGGATGTCTCTGATCGTGTCTTCAGGATCCTGAAGGGGGAGGGTGAGCAGCCAGAAGTCGTGGTGCACATTGGTACCAACGATGTAGGTAGGAAAAAGGGTGTGGAGGTAATAAACAAGTTTAGGGAGTTAGGCTGGAAGTTAAAGGCCAGGACAGACAGAGTTGTCATCTCTGGTTTGTTGCCGATGCCACGTGATAGCGAGGCTAGGAATAGGGAGAGTGCAGTTGAACACGTGGTTGCAGGAATGGTGTAGGAGGGAGGGCTTCAGGTATTTGGATAATTGGAGCGCATTCTGGGGAAGGTGGGACCTGTACAAGCAGGACGGGTTGCATCTGAACCAGAGGGGCATCAATATCCTGGGGGGGAGGTTTTCTAGTACTCTTCGGGAGGGTTTCAACTAATTTGGCAGGGGAATGGGAACCGGATCTGTAGTCCAGCAACTAAGGTAGATGATAGTCAGGACGCCAAAGCACGTAGTGATGCAGTGGGGAAGGTAACAATGACAAAGGAGAGTACTTGCAGGCAAGGAGATGGGTTGAAGTGTGTATACTTTAATGCAAGAAGCATCAGGAATAAGGTGGGTGAACTTAATGCATGGATCGGTACTTGGGACTACGATGTGGTGGCCATCACGGAAACTTGGATAGAAGAGGGGCAGAAATGGTTGTTGGAGGTCCCTGGTTATAGATGTTTCAACAAGATTAGGGAGGATGGTAAAAGAGGTGGGGGGGTGGCATTGTTAATTAGAGATAGTATAACAGCTGCAGAAAGGCAGTTCGAGGGGGATCTGCCTACTGAGGTAATATGGGTTGAAGTTAGAAATAGGAAAGGAGCAGTCACCTTGTTGGGAGTGTTCTATAGGCCCCCCAATAGCAGCAGAGATGTGGAGGAACAGATTGGGAAACAGATTCTGGAAAGGTGCAGAAGTCACAGGGTAGTAGTCATGGGCGACTTCAACTTCCCAAACATTGAGTGGAAACTCTTTAGATCAAATAGTTTGGATGGGGTAGTGTTTGTGCAGTGTGTCCAGGAAGCTTTTCTAACACAGTATGTAGATTGTCCGACCAGAGGGGAGGCCATATTGGATTTAGTACTTGGTAATGAACCAGGGCAGGTGATAGATTTGTTAGTGGGGGAGCATTTTGGAGGTAGTGACCACAATTCTGTGACTTTCACTTTAGTAATGGAGAGGGATAGGTGCGAGCAACAGGGCAAGGTTTATAATTGGGGGAAGGGTAAATACAATGCTGTCAGACAAGAATTGAAGTGCAGAAGTTGGGAACATAGGCTGTCAGGGAAGGACACAAGTGAAATGTGGAACTTGTTCAAGGATCAGGTACTGCGTGTCTTTGATATGTATGTCCCTGTCAGGCAGGGAAGAGATGGTCGAGTGAGGGAACCATGGTTGACAAGAGAGGTTGAATGTCTTGTTAAGAGGAAGAAGGAGACTTATGTAAGGCTGAAGAAACAAGGTTCAGACAGGGCGCTGGAGGGATACAAGATAGCCAGGAGGGAACTGAAGAAAGGGATTAGGAGAGCTAAGAGAGGGCATGAAAAATCTTTGGCGGGTAGGATCAAGGAAACCCCAAGGCCTTTTACACATACGTGAGAAGTATGAGAATGACTAGAGTGAGAGTAGGTCCGATTAAGGACAGTAGCGGGAGATTGTGTATTGAGTCTGAAGAGATAGGAGAGGCCTTGAACAAGTATTTTTCTTCAGTATTTACAAATGAGAGGGGCCATATTGTTGGAGAGGACAGCGTGAAGCAGATTGATAAGCTTGAGGAGATACTTGTCAGGAAGGAAGATGTGTTGCGCGTTTTGAAAAACTTGAGGATAGACAAGTCCTCCGGGCCTGACGGGATATATCCAAGGATTCTATGGGAAGCAAGAAATGAAATTGCAGAGCCGTTGGCAATGATCTTTTTGTCCTCGCTGTCAACAGGGGTGGTACCAGAGGATTGGAGAGTGGCGAATGTCGTGCCCCTGTTCAAAAAAGGGAATAGGGATAACCCTGGGAATTACAGGCCAGTTAGTCTTACTTCGGTGGTAGGCAAAGTAATGGAAAGGGTACTGAGGGATAGGATTTCTGAGCATCTGGAAAGGCATTGCTTGATTAGGGATAGTCAGCACGGATTTGTGAGGGGTAGGTCTTGCCTTACAAGTCTTATTGAATTCTTTGAGGAGGTGACCAAGCATGTGGATGAAGGTAAAGCAGTGGATGTAGTGTACATGGATTTTAGTAAGGCATTTGATAAGGTTCCCCATGGTAGGCTTATGCAGAAAGTAAGGAGGCATGGGATAGTGGGAAATTTGGCCAGTTGGATAACAAACTGGCTCACCGATAGAAGACAGAGAGTTGTGGTGGATGGCAAATATTCAGCCTGGAGCCCAGTTATCAGTGGCGTACCGCAGGGATCAGTTCTGGGTCCTCTGCTGTTTGTGATTTTCATTAACGACTTGGATGAGGGAGTTGAAGGGTGGGTCAGTAAATTTGCAGATGATACGAAGATTGGTGGAGTTGTGGATAGTGAGGAGGGCTGTTGTCGGCTTCAAAGAGACATAGATAGAATGCAGAGCTGGGCTGAGAAGTGGCAGATGGAGTTTAACCCTGACAAGTGTGAGGTTGTCCATTTTGGAAGGACAAATCTGAATGCGGAATACAGGGTTAATGGTAGGGTTCTTGGCAATGTGGAGGAGCAGAGAGATCTTGGGGTCTATGTTCATTGTTCTTTGAAAGTTGCCACTCAAGTGGATAGAGCTGTGAAGAAGGCCTATGGTGTGCTAGCGTTCATTAGCAGAGGGATTGAATTTAAGAGCCGTGAGGTGATGATGCAGCTGTACAAAACCTTGGTCAGGCCACATTTGGAGTACTGTGTGCAGTTCTGGTCACCTCATTTTAGGAAGGATGTGGAAGCTTTGGAAAAGGTGCAGAGGAGATTTACCAGGATGTTGCCTGGAATGGAGAGTAGGTCTTACGAGGAAAGATTGAGGGTGCTGGGCCTTTTCTCATTGGAACGGAGAAGGATGAGGGGCGACTTGATAGAGGTTTATAAGATGATCAGGCGAATAGATAGAGTAGATAGTCAGAGACTTTTTCCCCGGGTGGAACACACCATTACAAGGGGACATAAATTTAAGATAAATGGTGGAAGATATAGAGGGGATGTCAGAGGTAGGTTCTTTACCCAGAGAGTAGTGGGGGCATGGAATGCACTGCCTGTGGTAGTAGTTGAGTCGGAAAATTTATGGACCTTCAACGGCTATTGGATAGGTACTTGGATTAGGGTAGAATAAGGGAGTGTAGGTTAACTTCTTAAGGGCAGCACGGTAGCATTGTGGATAGCACAATTGCTTCACAGCTCCAGGGTCCCAAGTTCGATTTCGACTTGGGTCACTGTCTGTGTGGAGTCTGCACATCCTCCCCGTGACTGCGTGGGTTTCCTCCGGGTACTCCGGTTTCCTCCCACAGTCCAAAGATGTGCAGGTTGGGTGGATTGGCCATGACAAATTGTCCAAAATTCTATGATTAACCTAGGACAAAAGTTCGGCGCAACATCGTGGGCCGAAGGGCCTGTTCTGTGCTGTATTTCTCTATCTATCTATAATCATTTATTACAAATAATAATTACAATTTAGACCATAGTTACGGATAAATGCAATGATGAATAATTAATAACTACTGTTTATAACATATTTTCACACCTCAATTATTCAGTATAATGTTAATTATTCTAAATTGTAGTTAGAAAGAATTTATAATTAATTCTAAATGATTATTATTAAGGATTATAAATATTTTGTTTATAATTAATTATACATTTTTATAACCTACACAGAACATACAGTGCAGAAGGAGGCCATTCGGCCCATCGAGTCTGCACTGACCCACTTAAACCCTCACTTCCACCCTATCCCCGTAACCCAATAACCCCTCCTAACCTTTTTGGTCACTAAAGGCAATTTATCACGGCCAATCCACCTAACCTACACGCCTTTGGACTGTGGGAGGAAACCGGAGCATCCGGAGGAAACCCACGCACACACGGGGAGAACGTGCAGACTCCGCACAGACAGTGACCCGAGCCGGGAATCGAACCTGGGACCCTGGAGCTGTGAAGCAACTGTGCTAACCACTGTGCTACCGTGCTGCCTGTAATGTCCAGAATAATGTGGAGGGTATTGAAATGTGATCATTTATTTTATTTATAATTAATGATAAATGATCTATAAGACCATATGAGAATTAGGCCATTTGGCCCATCGAGTCTGCTCCATTCAATCATGGCTGATAGTTTTCTCGTCCCCATTCTCCTGCCTTCTCCCCATAACCCCTGATCCCCTTATTAATCAAGAACGTATCTATCTCTGTCTTAGAGACACTCAGTGATTTGGCCTCCACAGCCTTCTGCGGCAAAGAGTTCCACAGATTCACCCACCCTCTGGCTGAAGAAATTCCTCCTCATCTCTGTTTTAAAGTATTGTCCCTTTAGTCTGAGATGGTGCCCTCTGGTTCTAGTTTTTCCTACAAGTGGAAACATCCTCTCCACGTCCACTCTATCCAGGCCTCGCAGTATCCTGTAAGTTTCAATAAGATCTCCCCTCATCCTTCCAAACTCAGAGTACAGACCCAGAGTCCTCAACCATTCCTCATACAACAAACTCTTCATTCCAGGGATCATTCTTGTGAACCTCCTCTGGACCCTTTCCAAGGCCCAGCACATCCTTCCTTAGATATGGGGCCCAAAACTGCTCACAATACTCCAAATGGGGTCTGACCAGAGCCTTATACAGCCTCAGAAGTATATCCTGCTCTTGTATTCTAGCCCTCTTGACATGAATGCTAACATTGCATTTGCCTTCCTAACTGCCCGACTGAACCTGCACGTTAACCTTAAGAGAATCATGAACAAGGACTCCCAAGTCCCTTTGTGCTTCTGATTTCCTAAGCATTTCCCCATTAGGAAATAGTCGATGTCTCCATCCTGTCTCCATGCATTTCCAAAGTGCATAACCTCACACTTTTCCACATTGTATTCCATTGGCCACTTTGCCCGCTCTCCTAGCCTGTCCAAGTCCTTCTGCAGCCCCCCCCCCTGCTTCCTCAATACTACCTGCCCCTCTATAGAATTCCCGCAGTGCAGAAGGAGGCCATTCGGGCCAGAGATTCTGCACTGACCCTCTGAAAGAGCACTCTACCTAGGCCCAGTCCCCTACCCTGTCCCCTAACCCCACTTAACCTGCACATCCCTGGACACTAAGGGGCAATTTAGCATGGCCAATCCACCTGACCTGCACCTCTTTGGACTGAAATGAAATGAAAATCGCTTCTTGTCACGAGTCGGCTTCAAATGAAGTTACTGTGAAAAGCCCCTAGTCGCCACATTCCGGCGCCTGTTCGGGGAGGCTGGTACGGGAATTGAACCGTGCTGCTGGCCTGCCCTGGTCTGCTTTCAAAGCCAGCGATTTAGCCCTGTGAGCTAAATCAGCCCCTGTGGGAGGAAACCGAAGCACCCGGAGGAAACCCACGCAGACACGGGGAGAACGTGCAGACTCCGCACAGATAGTGACCCGAGGCCGGAATCGAAACCAGGTCCCTGGAGCTGTGAGGCAGCGGTGCTAACCACTGTGCCACTCCTTACTATAAACAATAATTCGAAGTATTAGCATTTATAACTATAATTACAATAAATATTATAATCATCTATATTGATTCCTAATAATCACTCATAATTAATCATTTTAATGCCCCAAATATTAATTCAGATGTTAATAATCGTTATAAATCAAACAATAATTATTTATTATTTATAACTAAATTATAATTCTTATAATTTACATTCTCAATGATATGACTATAATATTGTCACCCTGCTCTGGTCAGTTAGGGCCCAGTTGACGTGGAGTCGCACATAAATGAAATTAGATTGTATTTAAAATACCCTTTTGATAACTTCACAGGAGTTTGATAAAGGAGGTAAGAGTCCATGATCTCCAGGGGAAATTTGGGTCCGAAATTGGCTGAGTGGCAGGAGGCAGAGGGTGACGGTGGATGGTGGTTCTTATTAGTGGTCCAGTGATGTACCACAGGGATCAGTGCTGGGTCGCTCGCTGTCTGTAGTGCGCATTAATGATCTACACTTCACGTGGGAGGTATGGTCAGTAAATTCACAGATGACACAAGGATTGGTGGTGTGGTAAATAGCGAGGAGCAAGGCCTCAGACGACAGGATGCTGGAGCTGTATAAACGGTTAGGCCGCAGCGAGAGTACTGTGCGTAGTCCTCGTCGCCACTCTATAGGGAGGACGTGATTGCGCTGGAGAGGGTGCAGAGGGGATTCCCCAGGATGTTGCCTGGGCTGGAGCTGTGAAGAGAGGCCGGTTACACTGGGGTTGTTCTCATTAGAGCAGACAAGGCTGAGGGGGGAACTGATTGAGGTGGACAAAATTATGAGGGACATAGATCGGGTGGTTAGGAAGGAACTTTCCCCTTAGAACAGTGGTTAATAACCAGAACATAGATTTAATTTTTTTCTTCCAATTAAGGGGCAATTTAACGTGGTCAATCCACCTACCCTGCACATCTTTGAGTTGTGGGGGTGAGACCCACGCAGACACGGGGAGAATGTGCAAACTCCACACAGACACGGGGAGAATGTGCAAACTCCACACAGACATGGGGAGAATGTGCAAACTCCACGCAGACACGGGGAGAATGTGCAAACTCCACGCAGACATGGGGAGAATGTGCAAACTCCACACAGACACGGGGAGAATGTGCAAACTCCACACAGACACGGGGAGAATGTGCAAACTCCACGCAGACACGGGGAGAATGTGCAAACTCCACGCAGACACGGGGAGAATGTGCAAACTCCACGCAGACACGGGGAGAATGTGCAAACTCCACGCAGACACGGGGAGAATGTGCAAACTCCACGCAGACACGGGGAGAATGTGCAAACTCCACGCAGACACGGGGAGAATGTGCAAACTCCACGCAGACACGGGGAGAATGTGCAAACTCCACGCAGACACGGGGAGAATGTGCAAACTCCACGCAGACACGGGGAGAATGTGCAAACTCCACGCAGACACGGGGAGAATGTGCAAACTCCACGCAGACACGGGGAGAATGTGCAAACTCCACGCAGACACGGGAGAATGTGCAAACTCCACGCAGACACGGGGAGAATGTGCAACTCCCCGGGGACGTCCCACGCAGACACGGGGAGAATGTGCAAACTCCACGCAGACACGGGGAGAATGTGCAAACTCCACGCAGACACGGGGAGAATGTGCAAACTCCACGCAGACACGGGGAGAATGTGCAAACTCCACGCAGACACGGGGAGAATGTGCAAACTCCACGCAGACACGGGGAGAATGTGCAAACTCCACACAGACAGTGACCCGGGGCTGGGATCCAACCCGGGTCCTCGGCGGCATGAGGCAGCAGTGCTAACCACTGCGCCACCATGCCGCCCCCTCGGGGTCATAGATTTAAGGTAAGGGGCAGGAGGTTTAGAGGGTATTTGAGCACAAATTTTCACCCAGAGGGTGGTGGGAGTCTGGAACTCGCTGCCTGAAAGGGTGGTGGAGGCGGGAACTCTAACAACAATTAAGCGTTTGGAGGGAGAGAGAGCAGGGAGCAGGAGCGTTCCTTTCACATTCAATTAACCTCTCTCACCAATCAATGACAGCTGTTGTCAGGCAGAACACTGTCCCCGGCCAACCCCCCAGTTGCCAGTTAACCAATCGAACCGAGTCCCTCTACATCCTCGTTCCTAAGATACACTCAGTGCCGTGGAGTGTGGTTTCTCCTGTCCCAAAACTGGGAACACAATGTCCTGCCGAGCAGATTGCTTCAACCTTGAATTATGTGCTTAAAGGCACATCGAGATTATAGGTCCATGGACCACAATAATATATTTGTTTTAAAAAATGAGAACGTAGGAAAAAGGACTCTTAATTTATGCATTGTTTATAATCATAATTTAGAATCATTATTACTGATTAATATCTGGAATAATTGAGGGTATTAAAATATTATAAACTGTAATATTGTTTATTCATGAAAAATTACCATGTACTTATGAGTTATTCATAATTATAATGGATTTGAAATATAATTATTAAAAATAGTAACATGATAATGATAATTTGGAATAAATCTAAGTAAAGATTCTAAATAATGAAAAAGTCTAAATTATTATAATAATGAATAATTTTAAAGATGTTAAATGAGATTAATAATGTCTAATTAAAGATTATAAATAATTCTAACAATTAATAATTTTTATAATAATTCTAATAAAGGATTCTAAATAATAATTAATAATTCTAATTGATAATAATTCTAATCAAAAACAATAATTCTAATTAAGGATGATAAATAATAATTGTTAAGGAAGATAAATAATGATGAATATTTGATTTATTGTCAGTTCTGCGTACAGTCCAGACAGATCGTTCCATACATGTCAAACACAGGACATAAACGCACAATGTAAATACGTAGACACAGGCATCGGGTGAAGCAGACGGAGTGTAGTACCACTCAGTCGAGAAGATGTGTGAAGAGATCAGTTCAGTCCACAAGAGGCTGATTCAGGAGTGGTAACAGGAAAGCAAATGAAAAAATGAAAATCGCTTATTGTCACGAGTAGGCTTCAAATGAAGTTACTGTGAAAAGCCCCTAGTCGCCACATTCCGGCGCCTGTTCGGGGAGGCTGGTACGGGAATTGAACCGTGCTGCTGGCCTGCCTGGGTCTGCTTTAAAAGACAGCGATTTAGCCCAGTGAGCTAAACCAGCCCCTAACGCTTCCCCTGAGGACAGGGGTTAATAACCAGGCCACAGATTTAATTTTTTTCTTCCAATTGGGGACAATTTAGCGTGGCCAATTCACCTACCCTGAACATGTTGGGGTGAGACCCATGCAGATACAGGGAGAACGTGCAAACTCCACACGGACTGTGGCCTGGGGATGAGATTGAATCTGTGTCCTCGGCACCGTCAGGCAGCAGTGCCAATCTGCCACCCTCACCCATGGCACCATTGATTCAGACAGGGGTGTGGTGAATCACTGTACACCTGTATTAGGGGATGTAAGGTAGGACCTGTATTACAGTTTCATACTACGCTCAGTGGGTCCCAAACTATGCAGACAAGGCCCGCCCACTCATACAGTCCACCGAAT
>NC_052166.1:1039620-1082121 GCF_902713615.1 Scyliorhinus canicula
CCAGAAAAGGCTGCTGTAAACCGAGTAACTCTCCCTCCAGAAAAGGCTGCTGTAAACCGAGCAACTCACCCTCCAGAAAAGACTGCTGTAAACCGAGCAACTCTCCCTCCAGAAAAGGAAATAAACTACAAACTGAAAGCAAAGTTTGAGGTGAGGCAAAAGCACCTCTTCAGGAAAAGTGGTGAGTAATACATTTTGAAACTACAGAGAGGATCATTACAGGCTGCAAACCAGAGGCTTTGATCAGCAAGCGTGCTGTGAATAGCGTGTGCTGGAGAACCACCATTGGAAGCAAAGACTCTAATCTTTTGACTTTCATCCTTATTATTTTCACCCCTCTGTGTTTGTCTGTCTTGTGTGTGTGTGTGTGGGTAAAGGGCAGGGCAGGTAGGTATAGTTTGTCGATACCAGTTGTGGTTACTGCATATTTCATCATTATTCTTAACAGTAATTGTGTTTCAACTTACAAACCTGGTGACTGTAATTATTGGGAAGCCAAAGGCAAATACTTTGGGTCTTTTTATCAGAATTATGGTTATTTGTTTCTACACAGAGGGCAGTGGGTGCCTTGAACTCGCTGCTGGAGGAGGTGCTGGAAGTAGTGACAATCGTGACGTTTAAGGATCACCTTGACAAATACATGAATAGGATGGGAATAGAGGGATACGGACCCCGGAACTGTAGAAGATTTTAGTTTCGACGGGCAGCATGGTCAGTACAGGCTTGGAGGGCCGAAGGGCCCGTCCCTGTGCTGTACTTTTCTTTGCGTTGTGACTCTGGAGCATGTGGAGCTGGAATTGACCGCATACTTGCCCAGGGTGTTGTAACACCATAGTGTGGCGTCCAGAACTGTACACAATATTCCAGCTGAGGTCTCAAGCTGGTTTAGCTCACTGGGCTAAATCACTGGCTTTTAAAGCAGACCAAGCAGGCCAGCAACACGGTTCGATTCCCGTACCAGCCTCCCCGGACAGGCGCCGGAATGTGGCGACTAGGGGCTTTTCACAGTAACTTCATTGAAGCCTACTCGTGACAATAAGCGATTTTCATTTTTCAACTAGTGTCTTGTAAAAGTTCAGCATACCCTCCTGTACTCTGCCCCTGTTAATAAAGCCCAGAATAGTATCTGCTTTACAAACTGCTCTCTCCTTTGACCTTCAATGATCTCTGTGCAGATACCCGCAGGTCTCTCAGCTCCTGGACCTCTTTTAGAATTTTATCTCTTATTTTATATCGTCTCCTTGTTCTTCCTGCCAAAGAGGAGCAGGTAATGTTCAGGAAGCAGGGGGTGGGGGCTACAGAAGGACTTGGGACAGGCTAGGAGAGTTGGCAAAGAAGTGGCAGATGGAATGCAATGTGGAACACTGGGCGAGGTTATGCACTTTGGTAGCAAGAATAGAGACATAGACTATTTTCTAAATGGAGCAAGGCTTCGGAAATCAGAAGCACAAAGGGACTTGGGAGTCCTTGTTCACGATCAAGGTTAACGTGCAGGTTCAGTCGGCAGTTAGGAAGGCAAATGCAATGTTAGCATTCATGTCGAGAGGGCTAGAATACAAGAGCAGGGATGTATTTCAGAGGCTGTATAAAGCTCTGGTCAGACCCCATTTGGAGTATTGTGAGCAGTTTTGGGCCCCGTATCTAAGGAAGGATGTGCTGCCCTTGGAAAGGGTCCAGAGGAGGTTCACAAGAATGATCCCTGGAATTAAGAACTTGTCGTTCAGAAGGATGAAGAAGGGAGGGGGAGGGGAGGAATCTCATTGAGACTTACAGAGTACTGAGAGGCCTGGATAGAGTGGACGTGGAGAGGATGTTTCCACTTGTAGGAAAATCTAGACCCCCTTGGGGCACAATCTCAGAGTGAATGGACGATCCTTTAAAACAGAGATGGAGGAATTTCTTCAGCCAGAGGGTGGTGAATCTGTGCAACTCTGCCACATCAACCCCGTCAATCCCTTTTAGAATTATGTAGGTGTCAATGAGATCACCTCTCATTCTTTGAAACTCTACAGGCCTCAGTTATCCCCAATAGGACAGTCCCATCATCGCTGGGACAAGTCTAGTGAAGCTCCACCTCACTCCCTCTCCGATACTACAATCCTTTCTGAGGTTAGGGGACCGACACTGCCCACAGAAACCCAGATACGGTCTAACCTAGCTCCAGTGTAATTGAAGGAAGACCTGGCTACTCCTGTCCTCAGACCCTCTCGCGATAAAGGCCACCATTCCGTTGGCCTTCCCAATCGCAGGCTGAGCCTGCATTGCCAGCTCTCAGTGACTGCGGACGGGAACCCCCAGTACGTCCACACTTCCCGAGTTGCCGCTGACCATTTTGTTCCCTGACCTCGGTGACCCGCCAGTTGGTTGAGCATCTCTCGTGCCCGAAACGCCTTTGGGAGATCCGCGTGCGTGACATCAACGCCGCTGCCCTCGACGACCCCTCTTTCTCAAAACAGAAACTTGCAGCAAGCCAGTGGAGTGGTCGGGACATGCGAGGATCGAAGGGAAGAATGTGTATCATCAATGGTGACAGCTGCCACATCCTTTCTTGACAGAAGGCAGAACAGGAGGACGCAGAATCCTTCCACTCCCCGTGCTTTTTATCTGTTTTGGCACCGTTATTTATACCTGTCACTCCTGAAATGGTAACGCGGCGGCCCCTGCGGTTCTAGCGAGGGAGGCAGCAGCAGAACAGCGCGGAGGCGCGCGGAGGATCAAAGCGGTGCTTTCCCCCCACCCCGCACAGTCGCCACAGGCCCGTGGCAATGACTCGAAATACAGCCTTTCCCCTTCCCTCACACTCATCGGATTACCCCCTCCCCCCCACACACACTGACACACCCACACACTGACACACCCACACACTGACACACCCACACACTGACACACCCACACACTGACACACCCACACACTGACACACACACACACTGACACACACACACTGACACACACACACACTGACACACACACACACTGACACACACACACACTGACACACACACACTGACACACACACACACTGACACACACACACACTGACACACACACACTGACACCACACACACACACACACACACCACTGACACACACACACTGACACACACACACAGCACTGACACACACACACAGCACTGACACACACACACACCACACACACACACACTGACCACACACACACACACACCCACACACACACACCCACACACACACACCCACACACTGACACACCCACACACTGACACACACACACACACTGACACACCCACACTGGCACACCCACACTGACACACCCACACACTGACACACCCACACACTGACACACCCACAGTCCTGCCACACTGACACACCCACACACTGACACACCACACACTGACACACCCACACACTGACACACCCACACACTGACAAACCCACACACTGACACACCCACACACTGAACACTGAAACACTGACACACCCACACACTGACACACACACACATGACACACACACACACTGACACACACACACCACTGACACACACACACACTGACACACAACACACTGACACACACACACACTGACACACCACCCACACATGACACACCACACACACACACTGAAACACACAACACACACTGACACACACACACACACTGACACACACACACTGACACACACACACACTGACACACACACACACTGACACACACACACACACTGACACACTGACACACACACTGACACACACACACACAGACACACACACACACACACACACTGACACAACACACAGACACACACACTGACACTGACACACACTCTGACACGCACACTGACACACGCACACACTGACACACACACTGACACACACACACTGACACACGCACACACTGACACACACACACACTGACACGCACACTGACACACAACACACACTGACACACACACACACTGACACACACACACACAGACACACTGACACGCACACTGACACACACACACACACACTGACACACACACTGACACACACACTGACACACGCACACTGACACGCACACTGACACGCACACTGACACACACTGACACACACACTGACACACACACACTGACACACACACACACAGACTGCACACACACACTGACACACACACACTGACACACACACACTGACACACACACACTGACACACACAATGACACACACACTGACACACACACTGACTGACACACACACTGACACACACACACACTGACACACACACCACTGACTGACACACACTGACACACACACACACACTGACAACACACACACTGACCACACACACACTGACACACACACACTGACACACACTAACACACTCTGGACACACACACACTGACACCACACACACTGACACACACACACACTGACACACACACACTGACACACACACACTGACACACACACACTGACCACACACACTGACACACACACACACTGACACACACACACTGACACACACACACACACACTGACACACACACACACTGACACACACACACACACTGACACACACACACACATACCCACACTGACACACACACATACCCACACTGACACACACACACACTGACACACACACACACTGCACACACAACACTGACACACACACACTGACCACAACACATGACACCACACACACTGACACACACACACTGACACACACACACTGACACAACACACACACTGACACACACACACACTGACACACACACACTGACACACACACACACACTGACACACACACTGACACCCACACACTGACACACACACACACTGACACACACACACTGACACACTGACACACACACACTGACACACACACTGACACACACACTGACACACACACTGACACACTGCACACACACTGAGAAACACACACTGACACACACACACTGACACACACACACTGACACACACACACTGACACACCACACACACTGACACACACACACACACTGAAACACCACACACTGACACACACACTGACACACACACTGACACACACACTGACACACACACACACACTGACACACACACACTGACACACACACTGACACACACACACTGACACACACACACTGACACACACACACACACTGACACACACACACTGACACACACACTGACACACACACACTGACACACACACACTGACACACAACTGACACACACACACTGACACACACACACTGACACACACACACACTGACACACACACTGACACACACACACTGACACACACACACACTGACACACACACACACTGACACACACACACACTGACACACACACACTGACACACACACTGACACACACACACACTGACACACACACACACTGACACACACACACACACACACACACACACTGACACACACACACACACTGACACACACACACTCTGACACACACACACTGACACACACACACTGACACACACACACACACTGACACACACACACACACTGACACACACACACTCTGACACACACACACTGACACACACACACTGACACACACACACACTGACACACACACACTGACACACACTGACACACACACACACACTGACACACACACACTGACACACACACACTGACACACACACTGACACACACACACTGACACACACACACTGACACACACACACTCTGACACACACACACTGACACACACACACTGACACACACACACTGACACACACACACTGACACACACACACTGACACACACACTGACACACACACTCTGACACACACACACTGACACACACACACTGACACACACACACTGACACACACACACTGACACACACACACTGACACACACACACTGACACACACACACTGACACACACACACTGACACACACACACTGACACACACACACTGACACACACACACTGACACACACACTGACACACACACTGACACACACACTGACACACACACACTGACACACACACACTGACACACACACACTGACACACACACACTCTGACACACACACACTGACACACACACTGACACACACACTGACACACACACACTGACACACCACACACTGACACACACACACTGACACACACACAATGACACACACACTGACACACACACACTGACAACACACACACTGACACACACACACACTGACACACACACACTGACACACACACACTGACACACACAATGACACACACACACTGACACACACACTGACACACACACTGACACAAACACACTGACACACACACACTGACACACACACACACTGACACACACACGACACACACACACACACTGACACACACACTGACACACACACACCCACTGACACACACACTGACACACACCACACTCTGACACACACACACTGACACACACACACACTGAACACACACACTGACACACACACACTGACACACACACTGACACACACACACTCTGACCACACACACTGACACACACACTGACACACACCACACACCAATGACACAACACACTGACACACACACACTGACACACACACACTGACACACACACACTGACACCAGACACACTGACACACACACACTGACACACACCTGACACACACACACTGACACACACACACTGACACACACACACACTGACACACACACATGACACACACACTGACACACACACACTGACACACACACACTGACACACACACACACACTGACACACACACACATGACACACATGACACACACACTGACACACACACACTGACACACACACACTGACACACACACACTGACACACACACACACACTGACACACACACACACTGACACACACACACTGACACACACGACACACACACTGACACACACACACACTGACACACACACACTGACACACACACTGACACACACACACACTGACACACACACACACTGACACACACACTGACACACACATCACTGACACACACACACTGACACACACACACGCTCACTGACACACACACTGACACACACACACTGACACACACACACTGACACACACACACCACTGACACACACACACTGACACACACACACACTGACACACACACACTGACACACACACATGACACACCACACCACGGACACACTGACACACAACACACTGACACACCACACTGACACACACACACTGACACACACTGACACACACACTCTGACACACACACACACACACCCACTGACACACCACACTGACACACACACACTGCAACACACACACTGACACACACACACATGACACACACACACTGACACACACACACTGACACACACACACACTGACACACACCACTGACACACACACACTGACACACACATGACACACACACACTGACACACACACACACTGACACACACACACTGACACACACCACTGACACACACACACTGACACACACACTGACACACAACTGACACACACACACACTGACACACACCCACACAGACACACCACTGACACACACATTGACACACACACACACTGACACACACACACATGACAAACACACACTGACACCACCACTGACACACACCAACGCACTGACACACACACACACACTGACCACACACTGACACACAACACACTGACACACACACACTGACACACACACACTGACACACACACACACTGACACAACACACACTGACACACACACACTGACACACACACTGACACACACACATGACCACACACTGACACACACACACTGACACACACACACACTGACACACACACACTGACACACCACACTGACACACACACTGACCACACACACACTGACACACACACACAGACACACACACACAACACAGACACAACACACACTGACACACACACTGACACACACACACTGACACACACACACTGACACACACTGACACACACTGACACACACACTGACACACACACACTGACACACACACACTGACACACACACTGACACACACACACTGACACACACTGACACACACACACACTGACACACACACACTGACACACACACAGACACACACACACACAGACACACACACACACTGACACACACACTGACACACACACTGACACACTGACACACTGACACACTGACACACACACACTGACACACACACTGACACACACACTGACACACACACACTGACACACTGACACACACACACTGACACACACACTGACACACACACTGACACACACAATGACACACACACACTGACACAACACACTGCACACACACTGACACACACACACTGACACACACACACACTGACACACACAACTGACACACACACTGACACACAACACAATGACACACACACTGACACACACACACTGACACACACCACACACTGACACACACACACTGAGACACACACTGACACACACACACTGACACACACACACACTGACACACACACACACTGACACACACACACTGACACACACACTGACACACACGCACTGAAACACACACACACTGACACACAACACACTGACACACACACACACTGACACACACACATGACACACACACACTGACACACACACACACTGACACACACACACTGACCACACACACACACACACACACACACTGACACACACACACACTGACACACACACACTGACACACACACACTGACACACACACACACTGACACACACACACTGACACACACACTGACACACACACACTGACACACACACACTGACACACCACACAGACCACCACACACACAGACACACCACACACTGACACACACACACTGACACACACACACTGACACACACACCTGACACACACACTGACACACAACACTGACACACACACTGCACACACACACTGACACACACACACTGACACACACACTGACACACACACACACTGACACACACACTGACACACACACACTGACACACACACACACTGACACACACACAGACACACACACACACACAGACACACACACACACTGACACACACACACACTGACACACCACACACACTGACACACTGACACACACTGACACACTGACACACACACACTGACACACACACACTGACACACACACTGACACACACACACTGACACACACACTGACACACACACACTGACACACACACTGACACACACACTGACACACACACACTGACACACACACACTGACACACACACACACACACACACACTGACACACACACACTGACACACACACACTGACACACACACACTGACACACACACACTGACACACACACTGACACACACACACTGACACACACACACTGACACACACACACTGACACACACACTGACACACACACACTGACACACACACACTGACACACACACACTGACACACACTGACACACACTGACACACACACACACTGACACACACACACACTGACACACACACACTGACACACACACACTGACACACACACTGACACACACACTGACACACACACACTGACACACACACTGACACACACACTGACACACACACACTGACACACACACTGACACACACACTGACACACACACTGACACATACGAGAGATGAGCTGAAATAATTTAACGCTTTATTGACGAGTCGACACAGACAGGACGGCAGGGTGGTCCCCTGCGTAGCAACGCCCCCTCCCCACAACCTCCAGCAGCCCCTCACTCTGATCCCGAGGGTGGCAGCACGATCTTCTCCGTGTCGTAGTAGTTCTCGGCGATGGGGGGCAGGCCCTGCGTCTCGAGGTGTTTAAGACGTCGCTCGGCCTCTCTCCGAGCCCACTGCCGCATCCTGGGGACGGCCGGGGGAAACAAAAGGAAACGGTATTATTTAACCCCCACCATTGCGGAGAGCCAGCAGAGGCATCGCAAGCAGGTTCCAGCTCCGAATCGCTGAATCCATCCCACCTGTCGCCCAGAGTTACGGGGCAGTCAGCCGACGTCCCGGAAACATCCGGCACTGTGCTCGACAACATACAAACAGTTGGAAGAAAATCAATACTCTCAATGTTGGTTGTGGTTTACGGGTTGTCACTCAAATCTAACTCCAAAGCTAATGGGCACGAATTCGCACTCCACAGATACCCGGGAACACTGCTGCACTGAGGGAGTGCCGCACTGTCAGAGGGTCAGTACTGAGGGAGTGCTGCACTGTCAGAGGGTCAGTACTAAGGGAGTGCCGCACTGTCAGAGGGTCAGTACTGAGGGAGTGCCGCACTGTCAGAGGGTCAGTACTGAGGGAGTGCTGCACTGTCAGAGGGTCAGTACTGAGGAGTGCCGCACTGTCAGAGGGTCAGTACTGAGGGAGTGCCGCACTGTCTGAGGGTCAGTACTGAGGGAGTGCTGCACTGTCAGAGGGTCAGTACTGAGGGAGTGCCGCACTGTCAGAGGGTCAGTACTGAGGGAGTGCCGCACTTCAGAGGGTCAGTGCTGAGGGAGTGCCGCACTGTCAGAGGGTCAGTACTGAGGGAGTGCCGCACTGTCAGAGGGTCAGTACTGAGGGAGTGCCGCACTGTCAGAGGGTCAGTACTGAGGGAGTGCCGCACTGTCAGAGGGTCAGTACTGAGGGAGTGCCGCACTGTCAGAGGGTCAGTACTGAGGGAGTGCCGCACTGTCAGAGGGTCAGTACTGAGGGAGTGCCGCACTGTCAGAGGGTCAGTACTGAGGGAGTGCCGCACTGTCAGAGGGTCAGTACTGAGGGAGTGCCGCACTGTCAGAGGGTCAGTACTGAGGGAGTGCCGCACTGTCAGAGGGTCAGTACTGAGGGAGTGCCGCACTGTCAGAGGGTAAGTACTGATGGAGTGCCGCACTGTCAGAGGGTCAGTACCGAGGGAGTGCTGCACTGTCAGAGGGTCAGTACTGAGGGAGTGCTGCACTGTCAGAGGGTCAGTACTGAGGGAGTGCTGCACTGTCAGAGGGTCAGTAGTGAGGGAGCTCCGCACTGTCAGAGGGTCAGTACTGAGGGAGTGCTGCACTGTCAGAGGGTCAGTACTGAGGGAGTGCCGCACTGTCAGAGGGTCAGTACTGAGGGAGTGCCGCACTGTCAGAGGGTCAGTACTGAGGGAGTGCTGCACTGTCAGAGGGTCAGTACTGAGGGAGTGCCGCACTGTCAGAGGGTCAGTACTGAGGGAGTGCCGCACTGTCAGAGGGTCAGTACTGAGGGAGTGCCGCACTGTCTGAGGGTCAGTACTGAGGGAGTGCTGCACTGTCAGAGGGTCAGTACTGAGGGAGTGCCGCACTGTCAGAGGGTCAGTACTGAGGGAGTGCCGCACTTTCAGAGGGTCAGTGCTGAGGGAGTGCCGCACTGTCAGAGGGTCAGTACTGAGGGAGTGCCGCACTGTCAGAGGGTCAGTACTGAGGGAGTGCCGCACTGTCAGAGGGTCAGTACTGAGGGAGTGCCGCACTGTCAGAGGGTCAGTACTGAGGGAGTGCCGCACTGTCAGAGGGTCAGTACTGAGGGAGTGCCGCACTGTCAGAGGGTCAGTACTGAGGGAGTGCCGCACTGTCAGAGGGTCAGTACTGAGGGAGTGCCGCACTGTCAGAGGGTCAGTACTGAGGGAGTGCTGCACTGTCAGAGGGTCAGTACTGAGGGAGTGCCGCACTGTCAGAGGGTCAGTACTGAGGGAGTGCCGCACTGTCAGAGGGTCAGTACTGAGGGAGTGCCGCACTGTCAGAGGGTCAGTACTGAGGGAGTGCCGCACTGTCAGAGGGTCAGTACTGAGGGAGTGCCGCACTGTCAGAGGGTCAGTACTGAGGGAGTGCCGCACTGGCAGAGGGTCAGTACTGGGGAGTATGCGGGCAGGTGGGCTCAGTGAGGGAGGTTGGCACCGGTGGGATGGAAATCAGAGCGTTTTCTCTCTCAGGCAGTGAGGGAGCCCTGTTACTGTCAGAGTCCCTTGGGAAGGTGGGGGGGGCGGCATTGAGGGAGACTGACGCAGGCTCAGGAAAGCAGGTTACAGCTATTTCAGGAATGAGCATGAATTAGAAGCAGGACAGAGACTATTTCACCATTTCCCGCTGAACGTATCAGCTGCTCACAGCAGCCCATTCAAAAACCCCGACTCCCAGAGAGCAGATTCGCAACAGTCCCCTCCAACCCTCCCTATCTCTGTAACCTCCAGCCCCTCCAACCCTCCCTATCTCTGTAACCTCCTCCAGCCCCTCCAAATCTCTGTAACCTCCAGCCCCTCCAACCCTCCCTATCTCTGTAACCTCCTCCAGACCCTCCAACCCTCTCTATCTCTGTAACCTCCTCCAGCCCCTCCAACCCTCCCTATCTCTGTAACCTCCAGCCCCTCCAACCCTCCTTATCTCTGTAACCTCCAGCCCCTCCAACCCTCCCTATCCCTGTAACCTCCAGCCCCTCCAACCCTCCTTATCTCTGTAACCGCCTCCAGACCCTCCAACCCTCTCTATCTCTGTAACCTCCTCCAGCCCCTCCAACCCTCCCTATCTGTGTAACCTCCTCCAGCCCCTCCAACCCTCCCTATCTCTGTAACCTCCTCCAGCTCCTCCAACCCTCCCTATCTCTGTAACCTCCAGTCCCTCCAACCCTCCCCATCTCTGTAACCTCCAGCCCCTACAACCCTCCCTATCGCTGTAACCTCCTCCAGTCCCTCCAACCCTCCCTATCTCTGTAACCTCCTCCAGCCCCTCCAAACCCTCCCTATCTCTGTAACCTCCTCCAGCCCCTACACCCCTCCCTGTCCTCGTCACCTCCTCCAGCCCCTACACCACTCCGTATCTCTGTAACCTCCCTCAGACCCTACAACCCTCCCTGTCTCTCTAACCTCCTCCTGTCCACAACAACCCTCCATTTCTCTGAAATCTCGAGTCCCCAACTCCCCCGATCTCTGTAACCTCCTCCAGCTCCCACAATCCTCCCTTTCCGTGTAATTTTGGGATTAACATCAGTAGAGATACAGTCAGTAACACAGGGTGCTGGGGAGAGAGGGGTTACTGAGTGACAGTGTGAGGGAGCTGGGGGAGAGGGGTTACTGAGTGACAGTGTGAGGGAGCTGGATTAACATCAGTAGAGATACAGTCAGTAACACAGGGTGCTGTGGAAGAGGGGTTACTGAGTGACAGTGTGAGGGAGCTGGGGGAGAGGGGTCACTGAGTGACAGTGTGAGGGAGCTGGATTAACATCAGTAGAGATACAGTCAGTAACACAGGGAGCTGGGGGAGAGGGGTTACTGAGTGACATTGTGAGGGAGCTGGGGGAGAGGGGTTACTGAGTGACAGTGTGAGGGAGCTGGGGGAGAAGGGTTACTGAGTGACAGTGTGAGGGAGCTGGATTAACATCAGTAGAGATACAGTCAGTAACACAGGGTGCTGGGGTGAGAGGGGTTACTGAGTGACAGTGTGAGGGAGCTGGATTAACATCAGTAGAGATACAGTCAGTAACACAGGGTACTGGGGGAGAGGGGTTACTGAGTGACAGTGTGAGGCAGCTGGATTAACATCAGTACGGATACAGTCAGTAACACGGTGCTGGGGGAGAGGGGTTACTGAGTGACAGTGTGAGGGAGCTGGGGGAGAGGGGTTACTGAGTGACAGTGTGAGGGAGCTGGGGAGAGGGGTTACTGATTGACAGTGTGAGGGAGCTGGGGGAGAGGGGTTACTGAGTGACAGTGTGAGGGAGCTGGGGTGAGAGGGGTTACTGAGTGACAGCGTGAGGGAGCTGGATTAACATCAGTAGAGATACAGTCAGTAACACAGGGTGCTGGGGGAGAGGGGTTACTGAGTGACAGTGAGAGGGAGCTGGATTAACATCAGTAGAGATACAGTCAGTAACACAGGGTGCTGGGGGGAGAGGGGTTACTGAGTGACAGTGTGAGGGAGCTGGATTAACATCAGTAGAGATACAGTCAGTAACACAGGGTGCTGGGGGGAGAGGGGTTACTGAGTGACAGTGTGAGGGAGCTGGATTAACATCAGTAGAGATACAGTCAGTAACACAGGGTGCTGGGGGAGAGGGGTTACTGAGTGACAGTGTGAGGGAGCTGGGGGAGAGGGGTTACTGAGTGACAGTGTGAGGGAGCTGGGGGAGAGGGGTTACTGAGTGACAGTGTGAGGGAGCTGGGGGAGAGGGGTTACTGAGTGACAGTGTGAGGGAGCTGGATTAACATCAGTAGAGATACAGTCAGTAACACAGGGTGCTGGGGGAGAGGGGTTACTGAGTGACAGTGTGAGGGAGCTGGGGGAGAGGGGTTACTGAGTGACAGTGTGAGGGAGCTGGGGGAGAGGGATTACTGAGTGACAGTGTGGGGGAGCTGGATTAACATCAGTAGGGATACAGTCAGTAACACAGGGAGCTGGGGAGAGGGGTTACTGAGTGACAGTGTGAGGGAGCTGGGGGAGAGGGGTTACTGAGTGACAGTGTGAGGGAGCTGGGGGAGAGGGGTTACTGAGTGACAGTGTGAGGGAGCTGGATTAACATCAGTAGGGATACAGTCAGTAACACAGGGAGCTGGGGAGAGGGGTTACTGAGTGACAGTGTGAGGGAGCTGGGGGAGAGGGGTTACTGAGTGACAGTGTGAGGGAGCTGGGGGAGAGGGGTTACTGAGTGACAGTGTGAGGGAGCTGGATTAACACCAGTAGAGATACAGTCAGTAACACAGGGAGCTGGGGGAGAGGGGTTACTGAGTGACAGTGTGAGGGAGCTGGGGGAGAGGGGTTACTGAGTGACAGTGTGAGGGAGCTGGATTAACACCAGTAGAGATACAGTCAGTAACACAGGGTGCTGGGGGAGAGGGGTTACTGAGTGAGTGTGAGGGAGCTGGGGAGAGGGGTTACTGAGTGACAGTGTGAGGGAGCTGGGGGTAAGAGGAGAAGAGAGAGAGAAGAGAGGCGAGCACTGCTCTATTGGCGTGTCAGTCTGAGCAGGAGAAAGAGAAACATGATGCACGTTAATTCATCAAAACTCCCCAATGTCAGATTCAGAGCCAACATTCAGCAGTGGAAGTGGTTTATATAGGTCACATCTAAACTCAGCTGATCTCTTCACCCTGTAATCCATATAAATAAAAATATTCTGAGATCTAAATTGCTGACGGAAAAAAACGGTCCAAATTAATGGGACAGTGTAGAGTGAGCTTTACTCTGTATCTAACCCCGTACTGTACCTGCCCTGGGAGTGTTTGATGGGGACAGTGTAGAGGGAGCTTTACTCTGTATCTAACCCCGTACTGTACCTGCCCTGGGAGTGTTTGATGGGGACAGTGTAGAGGGAGCTTTACTCTGTATCTAACCCCGTGCTGTACCTGTCCTGGGAGTGTTTGATGGGGACAGTGTAGAGGGAGCTTTACTCTGTATCTAACCCCGTGCTGTACCTGCCCTGGGAGTGTTTGATGGGGACAGTGTAGAGGGAGCTTTACTCTGTATCTAACCCCGTGCTGTACCTGTCCTGGGAGTGTTTGATGGGGACAGTGTAGAGGGAGCTTTACTCTGTATCTAACCCTATGCTGTACCTGCCCTGGGAGTGTTTGATGGGGACAGTGTAGAGGGAGCTTTACTCTGTATTTAACCCCGTGCTGTACCTGTCCTGGGAGTGTTTGATGGGGACAGTGTAGAGGGAGCTTTACTCTGTATCTAACCCCGTGCTGTACCTGCCCTGGGAGTGTTTGATGGGGACAGTGTAGAGGGAGCTTTACTCTGTATCTAACCCCGTGCTGTACCTGTCCTGGGAGTGTTTGATGGGGACAGTGTAGAGGGAGCTTTACTCTGTATCTAACCCTATGCTGTACCTGTCCTGGGAGTGTTTGATGGGGACAGTGTGGAGGGAGCTTTACTCTGTATCTAACCCCGTGCTGTACCTGTCCTGGGAGTGTTTGATGGGGACAGTGCAGAGGTTGCTTTACTCTGTATCTAACCCCGTGCTGTACCTGTCCTGGGAGTGTTTGATGGGGACAGTGTAGCGGGAGCTTTACTCTGTATCTAACCCCGTGCTGTACCTGCCCTGGGAGTGTTTGATGGGGACAGTGTAGAGGGAGCTTTACTCTGTATCTAACCCCGTGCTGTACCTGTCCTGGGAGTGTTTGATGGGGACAGTGTAGAGGGAGCTTTACTCTGTATCTAACCCCGTGCTGTACCTGTCCTGGGAGTGTTTGATGGGGACAGTGTGGAGGGAGCTTTACTCTGTATCTAACCCCGTGCTGTACCTGTCCTGGGAGTGTTTGATGGGGACAGTGTAGAGGGAGCTTTACTCTGTATCTAACCCCGTGCTGTACCTGTCCTGGGAGTGTTTGATGGGGACAGTGTGGAGGGAGCTTTACTCTGTATCTAACCCCGTGCAGTACCTGTCCTGGGAGTGTTTGATGGGGACAGTGTAGAGGGAGCTTTACTCTGTATCTGCATCATGCTCTATCTGCTCGGAGAGCGCCGCACTGCGGGAGAGTCAATATTGAGTTCTCCCCTGTGTCCTGGGGCCCATATTTGCCCCTCAACCAACAACACTAAACGCAGGTGACCTGGGTTACTGTGGCTGTTGCGGGTCTTGCTGTGTGTGAAGGAGCTGCTACATTTACTGAAGTACAAGTCAGCGTTTGTGAAAATAAACCTCTTTGCTTGACCATGCGGGGGTTTAGGATACCCCGAGGGGGCGGGGCGGCTGCCCTGGGAAATGTTTGCCTGTTAGATTTTTCTGAAAATATTCACAAAGCCAAGCATTCGTCACCTTTATGGGGAACAAAGATATTGACTGGGGCATAAATTTGAAAAACCTTCCATTAAGTTCAGACAGGTGATTTAAAACCAAGGTCAGGAACATTATTGCAATCTATCAACAGCCATCATCCCTCTCGGAGGCTGCTGTTCCTACCCACCCGTATGGATCAGTGCTGGGATGGGGGGGGAAACGGGGCACGCATTGCGCGCATTCCTCACGCACCAGTATGCGCACTAATCACACACACACACACACCAGTGCACACATTCCTCGCATACATGTACGCGCACTCCTCTCTCTCACACACACACTGCGGCGCGGCCGGTACAAGCCAGCTGTTTTGCTCACTGTGCTAAACCAGCCCCTATCCAGCAGAGGAAGCAGTTTATCTCTCTCGGCCCAATGGGAGTCCTTCAATAATCTTAAACAGCCCTCAACAGGGCACCCACCCTTCATCTGCGATACTAGAGGAGAAAGGAGTCTCGTCTGAGCAAACTCTGATCGTGATTGAACCCCGGTATTTGCGCCCTACTCTCCCGTCCACCATTGTTAATTGCTCCCGGAGAAGGTGGTGGATAGTTTGTCTTCTTCAATCCGCTGCGGTCCGCGTGGTTGCTGCGGTCCGCGTATTCCTGGGGTCCGCGTATTGCACGTACACCCACAGACACAGTGAAGCAACGGTCAATATAGCTCCGGATTCCGTAAGGGAATAACCAGAGATGTAACTGGCGGAGGGTCAGTACTGAGGGAGTGCCGCACTGTCAGAGGGTCAATACTGAGGGAGTGCCGCACTGTCAGAGGGTCAGTACTGAGGGAGTGCCGCACTGTCAGAGGGTCAGTACTGAGGGAGTGCCACACTGTCAGAGGGTCAATACTGAGGGAGTGCCGCACTGTCAGAGGGTCAGTACTGAGGGAGAGCCGCACTGTCAGAGGGTCAGTACTGAGGGAGTGCCGCACTGTCAGAGGGTCAGTACTGAGGGAGTGCTGCACTGTCAGAGGGTCAGTACTGAGGGAGCGCCGCACTGTCAGAGGGTCAGTACTGAGGGAGCGCCGCACTGTCAGAGGGTCAGTACTGAGGGAGTGCTGCACTGTCAGAGGGTCAGTACTGAGCGAGTGCCGCACTGTCAGAGGGTCAGTACTGAGGGAGTGCCGCACTGTCAGAGGGTCAGTATTGAGGGAGTGCCGCACTGTCAGAGGGTCAGTACTGAGGGAGTGCTGCACTGTCAGAGGGTCAGTACTGAGGGAGTGCTGCACTGTCAGAGGGTCAGTACTGAGGGAGTGCCACACTGTCAGTGGGTCAGTACTGAGGGAGTGCTGCACTGTCAGAGGGTCAGTACTGAGGGAGTGCTGCACTGTCAGAGGGTCAGTACTGAGGGAGTGCCGCACTGTCAGAGAGTCAGTACTGAGTGAGTGCCGCACTGTCAGAGGGTCAGTACTGAGGGAGTGCTGCACTGTCAGTGGGTCAGTACTGAGGGAGTGCTGCACTGTCAGAGGGTCAGTACTGAGGGAGTGCTGCACTGTCAGAGCGTCAGTACTGAGGGAGTGCTGCACTGTCAGTGGGTCAGTGCTGAGGGAGTGCCGCACTGTCAGAGGGTCAGCGCTGGAGAAACTGATTGAGAATGGGCGTGATGCCCCCCTCCCCTCTCACGCCAAGTCAACCAGCCTCACAGGTAGTGGATTATGGCTGGGACACTATCACAGTGGGAGCTTGTAATCTCAGTGAAGGAGCAGGGGGTAGGCGGGAGGGATGGGCGAATGTAACTTTTGGCAGCCTCCAGCTGGCTGATAACTGGGTCCTTCGCCAGAGCTCTTGTTACTCAGTCTCAGCTCGTCACAAGGCAACATGGAGAGAAATTCTCCAATTGTCTATCTGCCGGGTTGAAAATACTTTTGATGCCCTGACAGGAGTGTGTTATTAAGAAGAAATGATTGAGTGTGGAGCTATTTAAAGCTCACAGCTGTCAAACTTCACATTTCCTAACCGGAGCAACTGAACTCTCTCTCTCACACACACACACACGCACACGCACACAGAAACGCACGCACCCAGAAACGCACGCACCCAGAAACGCACGCACCCAGAAAAGCACGCACGCTGAAACGCACGCACGCAGAAACGCACGCACAGAAACGCACGCAAGCAGAAACGCACGCAGAAACGCACGCAAGCAGAAACGCACGCAAGCAGAAACGCACGCAAGCAGAAACGCACGCACAGAAACGCACGCACAGAAACGCACGCGCACAGAAACGCACGCACAGAAACGCACGCACACAGAAACGCACGCACGCAGAAACGCACGCACGCAGAAACGCACGCGCAGAAACGCACGCACAGAAACACGCACGCAGAAACGCACGCACGCAGAAACGCACGCACGCAGAAACACACGCAGAAACGCACGCACGCAGACAGACGCAGGCACACACACTATCCCTTGCACGCAAACACACTAACCCTCGCACGCACTCTATCCCTCGCACGCAAACACACTATCCCTCGCACGCAAACACACTACCCCTCGCACGCAAACACACTATCCCTCGCACGCAAACACACTATCCCTCGCACGCAAACACACTATCCCTCGCACGCAAACACACTATCCCTCGCAGGCAAACACACTATCCCTCGCAGGCAAACACACTATCCCTCGCACGCAAACACACTATCCCTCGCACGCAAACACACTATCCCTCGCACGCAAACACACTATCCCTCGCTCGCAAACACACACACACACTTCATTCCTCGCACACACACGTGCGCACAATCCCCTGCACGCGCAATCCATCGTGCGCGCACGCTCACAACCCCTCACGCATGCACCCACACACAATCCCACATACAAACCAACAGACCCTCATGCATGCACAGAGCCACGCGCGCACACAGACCCTTGCGCGCGCATGCACGCACACAGACCCCCGCGCGCGCACACAGAGTCTCGGGCGCATGCGCACTGACCCTCGCGCACGCGCACAGGCCCTCGCACATGCAAGCGTGCGCACACAGGCCCTCGCACATGCGCGCACACAGATACACACAGACAGACACACACACACATACAGACACACACACAGACAGACACACACACAGACAGACACACACACAGACAGACAGACACACACACAGACAGACAGACACACACACAGAGACACACACACAGAGACACACACACAGAGACACACACACAGACAGACACACACACAGACAGACACACACACAGACAGACACACACACAGACAGACACACACACACAGAGACACACACACACACACAGACACACACACACAGGCAGACACACACACACACAGACAGACACACACAGACACGCGCACACACACAGACAGACACACACACACAGACAGACACACACACACAGACAGACACACACACAGACAGACACACACACACACACAGACAGACACACACACACAGACAGACACACACACACACACACAGACAGACACACACAGACACGCGCACACACACAGACACGCGCACACACAGACACGCGCACACACAGACACGCGCACACACACAGACACGCGCACACACACAGACACGCGCACACACACAGACACGCGCACACACACAGACACGCGCACACACACAGACACGCGCACACACACAGACACGCGCACACACACAGACACGCGCACACACACAGACACGCGCACACACACACACACCCTCTCTCTCATGCAAACTATCCCTCGCACTCAACCAGACAAACATTATCCTTCGAATACAAACACAGGCACACACAAAAATACATATAATCCCTCACCCCTCACACACAAGACCACCCACTCTATCCCTCACCCACAAAAGCAGACTAACCCTCGCACACTAAAACATTCTCACACTGACACACAAGGACACTATTACTCACACTTAAACACAGAAGCACATGCGCGCTCTCATACACTCCTGCTCACATACGTACCCACTCACAGCCACACGCTCCCATCCACACGCCCGTTCACCAACACGCACTGACATATGTCCATGCTCACACTCCCGCACGCTTACATCT
Organism: Scyliorhinus canicula; assembly: GCF_902713615.1. Taxonomy (NCBI): domain Eukaryota; kingdom Metazoa; phylum Chordata; class Chondrichthyes; order Carcharhiniformes; family Scyliorhinidae; genus Scyliorhinus; species Scyliorhinus canicula. Next base: position 1,060,386 of record NC_052166.1, read on the forward strand.
CCGCATGCCCTCACAAGCTAACAAACGCAAGCACTCACTCATGCCCATGACACACACACAATCATGCACGCTCACACAGGGGCACGCTCTCACACACACATCGCGCTCACAATCACACACTCGCATGCTCAGATGTGCTCAAACACAAGCTCTGAGGGGGTACGAAGGTGAGTGTGTAGGAGGAAGGAGCAGTGCTCCGAAAGCAAGTGTTTGAAACGAACATATTGAACGTTAACCTGGTGTTGGAAGACGTCTTACTGTGCTCACCCCAGTCCAACGCCAGTATCCACATCAGAGGTAGGAGGGGGCAGTGGGCTGATCCAAGCGGATACGGCCCCTGGCCTCGATGGCTTTCCCATTGGGTTTAAGAGGAGGTTTATGGACCAGTTGGCTCCATTGACAGTAAATATGTTCAATGACTCTCTAGCTGGGGGATCATTGCCCGATACACTCACGCGGGTCTCCATCTCCACACCTCCCACTCACGCTCCACCTCCGCACCTCCCACTCACGCAGGTCTCCATCTCCACACCTCCCACTCACGCTCCACACCTCCCACTCACGCAGGTCTCCACCTCCACACCTCCCACTCACGCTCCACCTCCGCACCTCCCACTCACGCAGGTCTCCACCTCCACACCTCCCACTCACGCTCCACCTCCACACCTCCCACTCACGCTCCACCTCCACACCTCCCACTCACGCTCCATCTCCACACCTCCCACTCACGCAGGTCTCCACCTCCACACCTCCCACTCACGCTCCACCTCCGCACCTCCCACTCACGCTCCATCTCCACACCTCCCACTCACGCTCCACCTCCGCACCTCCCACTCACGCAGGTCTCCACCTCCACACCTCCCACTCCCGCTCCACCTCCACACCTCCCACTCACGCTCCACCTCCGCACCTCCCACTCACGCTCCACCTCCACACCTCCCACTCACGCTCCACCTCCACACCTCCCACTCACGCAGGTCTCCACCTCCGCACCTCCCACTCCACCTCCACACCTCCCACTCACGCTCCACCTCCACACCTCCCACTCACGCTCCACCTCCACACCTCCCACTCACGCTCCACCTCCACACCTCCCACTCACGCTCCACCTCCGCACCTCCCACTCACGCTCCACCTCCACACCTCCCACTCACGCAGGTCTCCACCTCCACACCTCCCACTCACGCTCCACCTCCGCACCTCCCACTCACGCAGGTCTCCACCTCCACACCTCCCACTCACGCTCCACCTCCACACCTCCCACTCACGCTCCATCTCCACACCTCCCACTCACGCAGGTCTCCACCTCCACACCTCCCACTCACGCTCCACCTACGCACCTCCCACTCACGCTCAACCTCCACACCTCCCACTCACGCTCCACCTCCACACATCCCACTCACGCTCCACCTCCACACCTCCCACTCACGCTCCACCTCCACACCTCCCACTCACGCTCCACCTCCACACCTCCCACTCACGCTCCACCTCCACACCTCCCACTCACGCTCCACCTCCGCACCTCCCACTCACGCTCCACCTCCGCATCTCCCACTCACGCTCCACCTCCGCACCTCCCACTCACGCTCCACCTCCACACCTCCCACTCACGCAGGTCTCCACCTCCACACCTCCCACTCACGCTCCACCTCCACACCTCCCACTCACGCTCCACCTCCACACCTCCCACTCACGCTCCACCTCCGCACCTCCCACTCACACTCCACCTCCGCACCTCCCACTCACGCTCCACCTCCGCTCCTCCCACTCCACCTCCACACCTCCCACTCACGCAGGTCTCCACCTCCGCACCTCCCACTCACGCTCCACCTCCGCACCTCCCACTCACGCAGGTCTCCACCTCCACACCTCCCACTCACGCAGGTCTCCACCTCCACACCTCCCACTCACGCTCCATCTCCACACCTCCCACTCACGCAGGTCTCCACCTCCATACCTCCCACTCACGCTCCACCTCCATACCTCCCACTCCCGCTCCACCTCCACACCTCCCACTCACGCTCCACCTCCACACCTCCCACTCACGCTCCACCTCCACACCTCCCACTCACGCTCCACCTCCGCACCTCCCACTCACGCTCCACCTCCACACCTCCCACTCACGCTCCACCTCCACACCTCCCCTCCCGCTCCACCTCCACCACCTCCACTCCACCTCCGCACCTCCCACTCACGCAGGTCTCCACCTCCACCACCTCCCACTCACGCTCCACCTCGCACCTCCCACTCACGCTCAACCTCCACACCTCCCACTCACGCTCCACCTCCACACATCCCACTCACGCTCCACCTCCGCACTCCCATCACGCTCCACCTCCACACCTCCCACTCACGCTCACCTCCCACCACCTCCCCACTCCGCTCCACTCCACACCTCCCACTCCCGCTCCACCTCCGCACCTCCACTCACGCTCCACCTCCACACCTCCCACTCACGCTCCACACCTCCCATCACGCTCCACCTCCACACCTCCCAACTCACGCTCCAACCTCCCACTCACGCTCCACCTCCACACCTCCCACTCACGCTCCACCTCCACACCTCCCACTCACGCTCCACACCTCCCACTCACGCTCCACCTCCACACCTCCCACTCACGCTCCACACCTCCCACTCACGCTCCACCTCCACACCTCCCACTCACGCTCCACCTCCACACCTCCCACTCACGCTCCACCTCCACACCTCCCACTCACGCTCCACCTCCGCATCTCCCACTCACGCTCCACCTCCGCACCTCCCACTCACGCTCCACCTCCACACCTCCCACTCACGCAGGTCTCCACCTCCACACCTCCCACTCACGCTCCACCTCCACACCTCCCACTCACGCTCCACCTCCACACCTCCCACTCACGCTCCACCTCCGCACCTCCCACTCACACTCCACCTCCGCACCTCCCACTCACGCTCCACCTCCGCTCCTCCCACTCCACCTCCACACCTCCCACTCACGCAGGTCTCCACCTCCACACCTCCCACTCACGCAGGTCTCCACCTCCGCACCTCCCACTCACGCTCCACCTCCGCACCTCCCACTCACGCTCCACCTCCGCACCTCCCACTCACGCTCCACCTCCGCACCTCCCACTCACGCAGGTCTCCACCTCCACACCTCCCACTCACACTCCACACCTCCCACTCACGCAGGTCTCCACCTCCACACCTCCCACTCACGCTCCATCTCCACACCTCCCACTCACGCAGGTCTCCACCTCCACACCTCCCACTCCCGCTCCACCTCCACACCTCCCACTCACGCTCCACCTCCACACCTCCCACTCACGCTTCCACCTCCGCACCCTCCACTCACGCTCCACCTCCACACCTCCCACTCACGCAGGTCTCCACCTCCACACCTCCCACTCCACCTCCGCACCCTCCCACTCACGCAGGTCTCCCACCTCCACACCTCCACCTCACGCTCCACCTCCCGCACCTCCCACTCACGCTCAACCTCCACACTCCCCACTCACGCTCCACCTCCACACCTCCCACTCACGCTCCCCCTCCACACCCTCCCCTCACGCTCCACCTCCGCACCTCCCACTCACGCTCCACCTCCGCACCTCCCACTCACGCTCCACCTCCACACCTCCCACTCACGCAGGTCTCCACCTCCACACCTCCCACTCACGCTCCACCTCCGCACCTCCCACTCACGCTCCACCTCCGCACCACCCACTCATGCAGGTCTCCACCTCCGCACCTCCCACTCACGCTCCACCTCCGCACCTCCCACTCACGCTCCACCTCCGCACCTCCCACTCACGCTCCACCTCCGCACCTCCCACTCACGCTCCACCTCCACACCTCCCACTCACGCAGGTCTCCACCTCCACACCTCCCACTCACGCTCCACCTCCACACCTCCCACTCACGCAGGTCTCCACCTCCGCACCTCCCACTCACGCAGGTCTCCACCTCCACACCTCCCACTCACGCTCCACCTCCGCACCTCCCACTCACGCTCAACCTCCACACCTCCCACTCACGCTCCACCTCCACACCTCCCACTCACGCTCCACCTCCACACCTCCCACTCACGCTCCACCTCCACACCTCCCACTCACGCTCCACCTCCGCACCTCCCACTCACGCTCCACCTCCGCACCTCCCACTCACGCTCCACCTCCGCACCTCCCACTCACGCTCCACCTCCGCACCTCCCACTCACGCTCCACCTCCGCACCTCCCACTCACGCTCCACCTCCACACCTCCCACTCACGCAGGTCTCCACCTCCACACCTCCCACTCACGCTCCACCTCCACACCTCCCACTCACGCTCCACCTCCACACCTCCCACTCACGCTCCACCTCCACACCTCCCACTCACGCTCCACCTCCGCACCTCCCACTCACACTCCACCTCCGCACCTCCCACTCACGCTCCACCTCCGCACCTCCCACTCACGCAGGTCTCCACCTCCACACCTCCCACTCACACTCCACACCTCCCACTCACGCAGGTCTCCACCTCCACACCTCCCACTCACGCTCCATCTCCACACCTCCCACTCACGCAGGTCTCCACCTCCACACCTCCCACTCACGCTCCACCTCCGCACCTCCCACTCACGCTCCATCTCCACACCTCCCACTCACGCAGGTCTCCACCTCCACACCTCCCACTCCCGCTCCACCTCCACACCTCCCACTCACACTCCACCTCCACACCTCCCCACTCACGCTCCACCTCCACACCTCCCACTCACGCAGGTCTCCACCTCCACACCTCCCACTCACGCTCCACCTCCACACCTCCCACTCACGCTCCACCTCCACACCTCCCACTCACGCTCCACCTCCGCACCTCCCACTCACGCTCCACCTCCACACCTCCCACTCACGCAGGTCTCCACCTCCACACCTCCCACTCCCACTCCACCTCCGCACCTCCCACTCACGCAGGTCTCCACCTCCACACCTCCCACTCACGCTCCACCTCCGCACCTCCCACTCACACTCAACCTCCACACCTCCCACTCACGCTCCACCTCCACACCTCCCACTCACGCTCCACCTCCACACCTCCCCACTCACGCTCCACCTCCGCACCTCCCACTCCCGCTCCACCTCCGCACCTCCCACTCACGCAGGTCTCCACCTCCACACCTCCCACTCACGCTCCACCTCCGCACCTCCCACTCACGCTCCACCTCCGCACCACCCACTCATGCAGGTCTCCACCTCCGCACCTCCCACTCACGCTCCACCTCCGCACCTCCCACTCACGCTCCACCTCCGCACCTCCCACTCACGCTCCACACCTCCCACTCACGCTCCACCTCCACACCTCCCACTCACGCTCCACCTCCCACACCTCCCACTCACGCTCCACCTCCACACCTCCCACTCACGCTCCACCTCCACACCTCCCACTCACGCTCCACCTCCGCACCTCCCACTCACGCTCCACCTCCGCACCTCCCACTCACGCTCCACCTCCACACCTCCCACTCACGCTCCACACCTCCCACTCACGCTCCACCTCCATACCTCCCACTCACGCTCCACCTCCACACCTCCCACTCACGCTCCACCTCCACACCTCCCACTCACGCTCCACCTCCACACCTCCCACTCACGCTCCACCTCCGCACCTCCCACTCACGCTCCACCTCCACACCTCCCACTCACGCTCCACCTCCGCACCTCCCACTCACGCTCAACCTCCGCACCTCCCACTCACGCTCCACCTCCACACCTCCCACTCACGCTCCACCTCCACACCTCCCACTCACGCAGGTCTCCACCTCCGCACCTCCCACTCACGCTCCACCTCCACACCTCCCACTCACGCTCCACCTCCGTACCTCCCACTCACGCTCCACCTCCGCACCTCCCACTCACGCTCCACCTCCACACCTCCCACTCACGCTCCACCTCCGCACCTCCCACTCCACCTCCACACCTCCCACTCACGCTCCACCTCCACACCTCCCACTCACGCTCCACCTCCACACCTCCCACTCACGCTCCACCTCCACACCTCCCACTCACGCTCCACCTCCACACCTCCCACTCACGCAGGTCTCCACCTCCACACCTCCCACTCACGCTCCACCTCCGCACCTCCCACTCACGCTCCACCCTCCACACCTCCCACTCACGCTCCACCTCCACACCTCCCACTCACGCTCCACCTCCACACCTCCCACTCACGCTCCACCTCCACACCTCCCACAGGTCTCCACCTCCACACTTCCCACTCACGCTCCACCTCCGCACCTCCCACTCACGCTCCACCTCCCCACCTCCCACTCACGCTCCACCTCCGCACCTCCCACTCACGCTGCACACCTCCCACTCACGCTCCACCTCCACACCTCCCACTCACGCTCCACCTCCACACCTCCCACTCACGCTCCACCTCCACACCTCCCACTCACGCTCCACCTCCGCACCTCCCACTCACGCTCCACCTCCACACCTCCCACTCACGCTCCACCTCCACACCTCCCACTCACGCTCCACCTCCACACCTCCCACTCACGCTCCACCTCCCACACTCCCACTCACGCTCCACCTCCACACCTCCCACTCACGCTCCACACCTCCCACACGCAGGTCTCCACCTCCGCACCTCCCTCATTTGGTAAAAGGATAAAGATCCCACGGAATGTGATGTATAAAGGCCCAGCTCTCTTTTCAACGTGGACGCCAAGCTATTGGTTAATCAGCTGGTGCTGTGATTGGAGTCCCTTGTCGCGGAGGAAATTGCAGAGGGGCAGACAGGCTTTGTGAAGGGGCGGCAGCTAACGGCTAATACACGGCAGGTTCGGAATGCAATCCTCTCCCCTTGCCCGCCCCTGGGCCGGAGAGGGCTCTGGATGTTGAGAAAGCGTTCGACAAGGGCGAGTACGGACAGCATGGTAGCATTGTGGATATCACTGTGGCTTCACAGCTCCAGGGTCCCAGGTTCGATTCCCCGCTGGGTCACTGTCTGTGCGGAGTCTGCACGTTCTTCCGGTGTCTGTGTGGGTTTCCTCCGGGTGCTCCGGATTCCTCCCACAGTCCAAAGACGTGCAGGTTAGGTGGATTGGCCATGCTAAATTAGGAGGGGTTATTGGGTTATGGGGATAGGGTGGAAGTGAGGGCTTAAGTGGGTCGGTGCCGACTCGATGGGCCGAATGGCCTCCTGCTGCAATGTATGTTCTAGCTGTGCCAGGTGCTTGGCAGATTCGGATTGGGCCAGAGGTTTATCCCACGGGTTTGGCTGTTGTATGAAGCCTCCACGGCAGGTGTGGGCAGCCATGGGTTGAGTTGGGGGCATTTGCACTGAATGGGGTACAAGGCAGGGGTGCCCATTGGGGGAGGGGGGGGGGGCTGTATCCATACGCGGATGACCCCATCTCGTATGTCACGGCCCCAGTCTCTTCTAATGAAGCTACCAATGAGCTTTGGCTCCTTTCCAGGCTGTAAGTTGAACATTGGGAACATGCCGAGGTCCAATTTAGAGAAGTGGCAAAACCTTGCCCTGTCCCTGGTGGGCAGGGTGCAGACAATTCAGATTTAGTTTCTGTTCCAATGCCTCACCCCCTCCCCTCGTTTCCCTTGCAAAGTCTTTTTTGGCCACGTTGATCAAGTTGGTGATATCTTTTATTTGGAAAGTCTCGGCGGTCCTCGCCTTCGCCTCGCTGACAGCCCGGAGTAGAGTCCTGTGGGGATGGAGATCTTCTACCCCACCCGCTGCCTCTGCTCTGGTTGGGTGACCTGGTGGAATGTTTGTATTTGGAAAAGCACGTTCTCCCCGTGTGTGCGTGGGTTTCCTCCAGGTGCTCCGGTTTCCTCCCACAGTTCAGAGGTGTGCGGGTGAGGTGGATTGGCCGTGATCAATTGCCCTCAAGTGTCCAAAAAGGTTGGGTAGGGTTACGGGAACGGGGTGGTGTAGGGTGCTCTTTTCAAGGGCCGGTGCTGACTAGATGGGCCGAATGGGACCTGTAAATTCTAGGAGTCTATGATCAGCTGTTGGCGGGGGGGGGGGGGAGACGGTTATTATTACTGCTGGGGGGAAGGTTATATCTGTTGGGTTGGTGAGAGTTCGAAGATCGGTTGGGGTTATAAAAAATAAATATTGTTACTCTGATACTGTACTATGTACGAGCCGCTTTCTCACACTCAAATGCGCTGACACATGTACTCACGCCTTGCACACACTCGCGCGCTCGCACACATTTACACACGCTCACGATCCGAGCAACCAGGGACCGACGGTCAAGGTAACGTGTGGATGTTTTAACCTGGCCACTGACTTAGAGAAAGTGAGACTTACCCGCGGTCAGGCAGATAGTGCACGAAGGCCGAGCCCATCACAATCGCCAGAGATATGCCAAAGAAAAAGGCCATCCTCATGTTCCAGAGGTCAGACACAGGGTCCGAACTGAAGCCATGGTACTCGGGATACTGCAGGAGAGAGGGACACACACACAGAGACAGAGAGGGTGAAAGACAATACTCAGCCAACCTATTTAACTGCCTAATCGAGAGGGGGGGGGGGCCCGAATTTGTAACACCCTCCCCCCCCCCTCAATCCGGGGGTCCTCAGCCTTTCCCACCTCGAGGATGGGGGTACAATGGCACAAAGTCCGGCTTGGCCCACCGGGAATTGTCCAGAGCAGTTCCGGGTTTCTTGGTACCTTGGGAAGGAGATCTCGGAGTTCCGGGGGGAGGGGAGGGTTATTTGATCCAGGTTTTCGAGATATTATGGGGAATCGATGGGGACAATAGAGGGAACCTATTCCTCGCTGGTTGGGACCAGGTTGGGGGAGTAGAAGAGAGATAGAGTCTAAACATAAGAGGCCAGGATTTCAGGGCTGGATTGAGGAAAACCTTTACAGACAGGGGGTGGCGACAGCTTGGAACCCTCTTCCACAAATGGGAGATCAAGTTGTTAATCTGACAGAGGCCTTGTTATTGAAAGGATATTTAAGAAAACAAGGCTGGTGTGAGGGGTTAGGTCACAGATTAGCCTTGATGACAAGAGGCTTCACAAAGGGGCTGAATGGGCCTCCTCCTGTTCCTGTGTAACAGGCTGGATAGGGGCTGAATGGCCTCCTGTTCCTGTGTAACAGGCCGGAGAGGGGCTGAATGGCCTCCTATTCCTGTGTAACAGGCTGGATAGGGGCTGAATGGCCTCCTGTTCCTGTGCAACAGGCTGGAGAGGGGCTAAATGGACCTCCTCCTGTTCCTGTGTAACAGGCTGGAGAAGGGGCTGAATGGCCTCCTCCTGTTCCTGTGTAACAGGCTGGAGAGGGGCTGAATGGCCTCCTATTCCTGTGTAACAGACTGGAGAGGGGCTGAATGGACCTCCTCCTGTTCCTGTGTAACAGGCTGGAGAAGGGGCTGAATGGGGCCTCCTGTTCCTGTGTAACAGGCTGGAGAAGGGGCTGAATGGCCTCCTGTTCCTGTGTAACAGGCTGGGGAGGGGCTGAATGGCCTCCTGTTCCTGTGTAACAGGCTGGAGAGGGGCTGAATGGGCCTCCTCCTGTTCCTGTGTAACAGGCTGGAGAGGGGCTGAATGGCCTCCTCCTGTTCCTGTGTAACAGGCTGGGGAGGGGCTGAATGGCCTCCTGTTCCTGTGTCACAGGCTGGAGAGGGGCTGAATGGCCTCCTGCTCCTGTGTAACAGGCTGGAGAGGGGCTGAATGGGCCTCCTCCTGTTCCTGTCTAACAGGCTGGGGAGAGGCTGAATGGGCCTCCTGTTCCTGTGTAACAGGCTGGAGGGGCTGAATGGGCCTCCTCCTGTTCCTGTGTAACAGGCTGGAGAGGGGCCGAATGGCCTCCTCCTGTTCCTGTGTAACAGGCTGGAGAGGGGCTGAATGGCCCTCCTCCTGTTCCTGTGTAACAGGCTGGAGAGGGGATGAATGGACCTCCTCCTGTTCCTGTGTAACAGGCTGGGGAGGGGCTGAATGGCCTCCTGTTCCTGTGTCACAGGCTGGAGAGGGGCTGAATGGCCTCCTGCTCCTGTGTAACAGGCTGGAGAGGGGCTGAATGGCCTCCTGTTCCTGTGTAACAGGCTGGAGAGGGGATGAATGGACCTCCTCCTGTTCCTGTGTAACAGGCTGGGGAGGGGCTGAATGGCCTCCTGTTCCTGTGTCACAGGCTGGGGAGGGGCTGAATGGCCTCCTGTTCCTGTGTAACAGGCTGGGGAGGGGCTGAATGGCCTCCTCCTGTTCCTGTGTAACAGGCTGGAGGGGCTGAATGGGCCTCCTCCTGTTCCTGTGTAACAGGCTGGAGAGGGGCTGAATGGCCTCCTGTTCCTGTGTAACAGGCTGGGGAGGGGCTGAATGGCCTCCTGTTCCTGTGTAAAAGGCTCGCGAGGGGCTGAATGGCCCTCCTCCTGTTCCTGTGTTAACAGGCTGGAGAGGGGCTGAATGGCCTCCTGTTCCTGTGTAACAGGCTGGAGGGGCTGAATGGGCCTCCTACTGTTCCTGTGTAACAGGCTGGAGGGGCTGAATGGGCCTCCTACTGTTCCTGTGTAACAGGCTGGAGGGGCTGAATGGGCCTCCTCCTGTTCCTGTGTAACAGGCTGGAGAGGGGCTGAATGGGCCTCCTCCTGTTCCAGTGTAACAGGCTGGAGGGGCTGAATGGGCCTCCTCCTGTTCCTGTGTAACAGGCTGGAGAGGGGCTGAATGGGCCTCCTCCTGTTCCAGTGTAACAGGCTGGAGAGGGGCTGAATGGGCCTCCTCCTGTTCCTGTGTAACAGGCTGGAGAGGGGCTGAATGGCCTCCTGTTCCTGTGTAACAGGCTGGAGAGGGGCTGAATGGCCTGTTCCTGTGTAACAGGCTAGAGAGGGGCTGAATGGCCTCCTCCTGTTCCTGTGTAACAGGCTGGAGAGGGGCTGAATGGCCCCCTGTTCCTGTGTAACAGGCTGGAGATGGGCTGAATGGGCCTTCTCCTGTTCTGATATTTGTAAGTGCTTCACATCCCCCTCTTCTGCAGCCTGGAACCGATCGCCTCCATCGGGGCAGCAGACGGCCAGCGTGGTGTTTTGAGAACCATAGAATTTACAGTGCAGAAGGAGGCCATTCAGCCCATCAAGTCGGCACCGGCTCTTGGAAAGAGCACCCTACCCAAGGTCAGCAACTTCACCCTATCCCCTTAACCCAGTCCAACACAAAGGGCAATTTTGGACTCTAAGGGCAATTTATCATGGCCAATCCACCTAACCTACACATCTTTGGACTGTTGGAGGAAACCTGAGCACCCGGAGGAAACCCACGCACACAGGGGGAGGACGTGCAGACTCCGCACAGACAGTGACCCAGCCGGGAATCGAACCTGGGACCCTGGAGCTGTGAAGCGATTGTGCTATCCACAATGCTACCGTGCTGCCTCTAACACGTTTTCTTTTTTTTAATATAAATTTAGAGCACCCAATTATTTTTTCCAATCAAGGGGCAATTTAGCGTAGCCAATCCACCTACCCTGCACATCTTTGGGTTGTGGGGGTGAAACCCACGCAGACACGGGGAGAATGTGCAAACTCCTCACGGACAGTGACCCAGGGCTGGGATTCGAACCCGGGTCCTCAGCGCCGTAGGCAGCAATGCTAACCACTGTGCCGCCCTCTAACGCGTTTTCTAACGGCGCTACATTTGCTGGCACTCAGCGGGTTAAGACACCTTTGGTCTGAGTGACTATTAAATCGGCGCGGAGCTGAATTTATCCACATGATGCCCGCGGAGACGCCGATCTGCATCAGGCAGGGAGAAATGTTCGCGAAAGAGGCGAGCTCCCCTGTCAATTCCCTGGCCCACTTTCCTCTCCCTCGGCTCCTGTAGTCACTGCCTGCAACTGGAGCACGAGGAACACGAACAAGTGTGGATAAAATCCCATTCAGCCCAGCAACCGGAGCACCTGTATTAGAGCATCTAGAAATGCCCGACTTCACTCCGCTATTTTTAAACCTTTCCGAGGATCACACCGTTTGTCGATGGCCCAGGAAGGAGATGGGCCCCCTCCAACTCGCCAGACGTGAGCGGCAACCTCGCCCCAACACCTCCCACCCCCCCCCAAAATCACAATAATCATCTGCGGAAAGCATCACCGTTTGCAGACCAGCTTCCAAACGTAGGTCACGATTGGCTAGATAACCGTGCGCGGGGCATAAACCACGACGCCCTCCCTAGCCGATTAGCCCAACGTGATTGTGTGGAAATCGGGGAGGTGGATCTCTGCGAACACTGATGCCTTCCAATCTTCAATGGCGGGTGTGTTGGAATCATCGCCGGCTGGTCAACTACGTTGGGCGCCAGTGGGGGGGCTTCAGGGGAGTTAGGGGGAGGGGAGAGTGGGGGAGAGGGGTGAGGGACGAGGGGGGTGCACACAGAGGTGAGGCTATTCCTCAGGGTGGTGCATCACCCAAACGCACAATGACACCTCAGCTGATGGACTGGGGAGGGCGTCACCTCCTGAGGGTTATTCGGCAGGGTGAGGCATAACAGGGAGCGGGTTTTAGTGGGTTATGGGGGGGGAGGGGTTAGTGGGTTATGGGGGGGTTTAGTGGGGTAATGGGGGGTTTAGTGGGGTAATGGGGGGGTTTAGTGGGTTATGGGGGGGTTTAGTGGGTTATGGGGGGGTTTAGTGGGTTATGGGGGGGTTTAGTGGGTTTGGGGGGGGTTTAGTAGGTTATGGGGGGGGTTTAGTGGGTTATGGAGGGGTTTAGTGGGTTATGGGGGGGTTTAGTGGGTTATGGGGGGGTTTAGTGGGTTATGGGGGGGGTTTAGTGGGTTATGGGGGGTTTAGTGCGTTATGGGGGGGTTTAGTGGGTTAAGGGGGGGTTAAGTGGGTTATGGGGGGGGTTTAGTGGGTTATGGGGGGTTTAGTGGGTTTAGTGGGGTATGGGGGGGTTTAGTGGGTTATGGGGGGGGTTTAGTGGGTTATGGGGGGGTTTAGTGGGGTTTGGGGGGGTTTAGTGGGTTATGGGGGAGTTTAGTGGGTTATGGGGGGGTTTAGTGGGTTATGGGGGGGGTTTAGTGGGGTATGGGAGGGTTTAGTGGGTTATGGGGGGGTTTAGTGGGTTATGGGGGGGTTTAGTGGGTTATGGGGGGTTTAGTGGGGTATGGGGGGGTTTAGTGGGGTATGGGGGGGGGGTTTAGTGGGGTATGGGGGTGTTTAGTGGGTTATAGGGGTTTAGTGGGGTATGGGGGGTTTAGTGGGTTATGGGGGGTTTAGTGGGGTAGAGGGGGGTTTAGTGGGTTATGGGGGGGGTTTAATGGGTTATGGGGGGGTTTAGTGGGGTATGGGGGGGTTTAATGGGTTATGGGGGGGTTTAGTGTGTTATGGGGGTTTAGTGGGGTATGGGGGGGTTTAGTGGGGTATGGGGAGGTTTAGTGGGGTATGGGGGGGTTTAGTGGGGTATGGGGGGTTTAGTGGGTTATGGGGGGGTTTAGTGGGGTATGGGGGGGTTTAGTGGGGTATGGGGGGGTTTAGTGGGGTATGGGGGGGGTTTAGTGGGGTATGGGGGGTTTAGTGGGTTATGGGGGGTTTAGTAGAGTATTGGGGGGGGTTCAGGTGGATTTGCCCCTCCCCCCCTCACCTTGTCGTTCAGGTTGGGTTTAGGGGGGTATATGGGTGTGGGGGGGGGGGGGGGCTTTAGGGGGTCGGGGGGGGGTAATATGGGGGTTCCCCCCCTCTCTCTCACCCTGTTGTACAGGTTGGGTTTAGGGGGTTATGGGGGGTTCCAGTGGGGTATGGGAGGGGTTTAGGGGGTATTGTTTTTTTTGGGGGGTTCAGGTGGTTTTGGGGGTGTGGAGGGGGGTATATGGGTGTTTCTCTCTCCCCCCCCCCTCTCTCTCACCTTATCACACAGGTTGGGTTTATGGGGGGGGGGGGGTTCAGGCGGGTTGGGGGGTATTTGGGGGCATGGGGGGGTATTTGGGGGGTCTTTGGGGGGGTGGTATTTGGGGATGTGACCCCCTCACCTTGTCGTACAGGTATGGTTTATGGGGGTATGGGGGGGGGGTTCAGGGGGTATTTGGGGGGATGGGGGGTATTTGGGGGGTGTGGGGGTTGGGGGTATTTGGGGGGTGTGGGGGTTGGGGGTATTTGGGGGGGGTGTATTTGGGGGGGGTGGGGGTATTTGGGGGGTGTGGGGGTATTTGGGGGGTGTGGGGGTATTTGGGGGTGTGGGGGTATTTGGGGGGCTGGGGGTATTTGGGGGGCTGGGGGTATTTGGGGGGTTGGGGGTATTTGGGGGGTTGGGGGTATTTGGGGGGTTGGGGGTATTTGGGGGTTGGGGGTATTTGGGGGGTTGGAGGTATTTGGGGGTGGGGGGGTTGGTGGGGTATTGGGGGGGTTGGGGGGGGGTATTTGGGGGGGGGGGTGGGGGGGTATAGGGGGGTGGGGGGTATATGGGGGGTGGGGGGGAATTTGGGGGGGGGGTGGGGGGTATATGGGGGTGTGTGGGGGGTATAGGGGTATTTGGGGGGTGGGGGGTATTTGGGGGGGGTGGGGGGTGTTTGGGGGGGTGGGGGGGGTTGGGGGGGGTTGGGTTGGGTTGGGGGGGGTTGGGTTGGGTTGGGGGGGTTGGGTTGGGTTGGGGGGGGTTGGGTTGGGTTGGGGGGGGTTGGGTTGGGTTGGGGGGGGTTGGTTGGGTTGGGGGGGGTTGGGTTGGGTTGGGGGGGGTTGGGTTGGGTTGGGGGGGGTTGGGGGGTGGCCCCTCCCCCCGGGGTGGCCCCTCCCCCCGGGGTGGCCCCTCCCCCTCACCTTGTCGTACAGGTTGACCTCGGGCTGCTCTCCGTCCCCGAAGCCGAGCGCCTGGTCCTGAGGCCCGGCCAGGGCCGAGGCCGAAGCGGAGCCGGGGGTGGATGCGGAGCCTGTGAGGAGCCGGGCGGCCGGGGCCGAGGCCGGGGCGGGCAGGGGGCCGAGGCCGGTTGCTGGGAGGCGGCAGCAGCGCCTCAGGACGACACGGAGCAGCGCCGCCATCTTCCGCCGCCAGAATCGGGCTCCGTGACCTCCCCTTTAACCAGCCCCGCCCCCTCCCCTGACAGACAGCCGCCTCACCCAATCACAGCCCTGTCCACCCACCTTCCGGCCAATCAGCGCCCGCCGAGAGGGCGAGACCAGCGCGGCCTTGCCTTAAAGGGCACAGGTCCCCATCGCCCAATTTCCGTTATGCCGATAGATATAAAAATGCCCCCCCTCCTCCTCCAGCCCAGGACTCCATCCCTCAGCCCAGCTCTCTGCCTCACTCCGGTTTGGGTGGTGGGGGCACGATGCCACTCACGGAGAGGGCCACAGGGATCCCGAACCGAGCCCTCAACTGACAAAGCAGAATGTCTATCCTGCAGCAATAGGCCATTTGGCCCATTGGGCCTGGGCTAGCCCTCAAGTCCGACAGCGCCACTCCCTCCCGCTGCACATTCTAGCAGCATAGGCATTCCAGAGCATCGCACAGCGCTGCTGCTTCACAGCACCGGGGACCCGGGTTCAATCCCAGCCTCGGGTCGCTGTCTGTGTGGAGTCTGCACGTCCTCCCCGTGTCCGCGGGACTTTCCTCCGGGTGCTCCGGTTTCAAAGACGTGCAGGTTATGTGGCTTGGCCATTCCCAGGTATCTGCTGCTCTTGTCCTTCTAGATCTAGAGGTCTTCTAGAGATCATGTGTTTGGAAGGTGCTGCCGAAGGAGCCTTAGTGAGTTGCTGCGGTGCATCTTGTAGATGGTACACACGGCTGCCTCTGTGCGTCGGTGGTGGAGGGAGTGAATGTTTGTGGATCAAACGGGGCTGCTTCGACCTGGGCGGCGTCGAGCTTGTTGGCTGTTTTTGGAGCCGCACCCATCCAGGCAAGTGGAGAGCTGTACAGTGTGTCGAGGAGACCATACCTGGGGTTCTGCGTACAGTTTCAGTCCCTTCACTTGAGGAGGCATCGACACGCATTGGAAGTTGTCCAGAGGGGGGTTCACAGGCCGATTCCTGAGATTAAGGGGGTTTGGTTTTACTAGGAAAGGTTAAGCAGGTCAGGCCTTTACCCGTTGGTATTTTGAAGAATGAGATGCAGTCTTATTGAAACATCAGAATCTGAGGGGGTGGTGAATGTAAGAAATTGTCATAATTGATATTTCTTTGCAGTAATATTATTGGAAGGGTCCTCCCTGCTTATTCTCTGTCTCTCCCTCACTTATCCTTTCCTTTCTTTGCTATGACATTTTTGATCCATGGATGATTAATGGACCTGTGTCTTCAAGGCGGATAGTACCTTTAATTCAAACAGTAGAAAGCTGTGGCCTGTACCTTTTAATTTGAGCAGACTCCTCTGCTGATTTGGATGAGCGAGCGGCACATCAGTGACAGAGATTGGCTGGTGGTCAATGAATTGGCCCAAAAGGCCGTGCTCTGCCCGGCAACAGGTGCTGATTGGATCCGATCGCACTGGAATGTTTCGCGGAGCTCCAAAGGTTGAGGCGTTTTTGGTTTCAGTTTTGACTCCGGCAGCCCGGAGGGGAAAGATCCGGTTAAATCCTCCTCTTAAAGCTGGTTGCTAAGCCCTCACGAATAGATCCAGCTCAACTCTCCTAAAAATAAAAAGCCTGCCGTGAGTGGGTGTCGCTCTCTCCAACAGGCCTGTTGGGGGACGTCAAGTGACAGAGGCCTGAAAGCAAGCCATCAACTGGTAGCAGGGTTTGAGGAAAGTCTCTAACTCTCCAGAAAAACTGCGAGTACGCTGCTTTTTAAGTACACGGCAGCTGAACGTAAAAGCTGACTGTGAAAAACGCATGCTGGGATCCATCATCTGAAGCAAAGACTTTCTTTTTTAACTTACGTTTCCCCCCCCCCCCCCCCCCCCCCCTTTCCACCCCTCTGTGTTTGTCTGTCTTGTGTGTGTTTGTGTGCATAGAGGGTCGGGTTGCAAATTAAAGTAGAGGTTAGGTACTTATTAATATTTAATCAACTATCTGCTGCATATTTCATCATTATTCTTGTTATAAATAAGCAGCAATCGCATTTCAACTTACAAACCTAGTCACTGTAATTATTGGGCATCCAAGACGGAAGTTTTTCAAGGAGTTTTGATTGATTCACTTGTGCTATGACGTCGGGATGAGTGGGTCTGGAATCGAGCGCGTGCTTGCCCAGGATGTCATAAAGTTATTCAAACCTGGGTTAAGATGCATCTTGACAGTATGGGTGCGAGAGCGGTTATTAAGCTGCCGTAAAAGTGAGATAATCATTGGTTTTCAGTGGAAGTGTTCTGCTCACAGAGCTTGAGAACCATTCACTTCTTTACAGAGAGACAGCTAATGGAATATTGTTCATGTTTGAAAGATCACTGGGGCGTAGATGATTTATGAAGGGTATTGTGTTTGGACCTGACTAAACAGGTCAAGGGACATTTTGTAAGAAGAAACAAAATAATGCCTGATTCTTTGGGTACAGATGATGCAGTTAATGGGAGGAGCCAGGTCTGTCTGCAGAGTCAGTCACTCTATTTTGAACAGAGGTGCTTCAATTTGATCCTGAAAGGTTCTCTCCCCAGAGATTCTGCACAGATAAAAGCAAGTAGAAACCTTGGTTGTTAACTTTATTCATGAGTGGTATTTGGAACATATTGGTTTGCTTAATTGGAATATAGTGGCAGGTTTAGGAAGGAAGTTAAGGCTTTCTCTTTTACAACAGAACTGTTGTAACTGTCAACTGTAAAACTATTTTCTTTGTTGCTAATGTCATAGAATCACAGATCTCTACAGTGCAAAAGGAGGCCATTTAGCCCATCGAGTTTGCACTGTAGCTAGGCCCACTCCCCGCCCTCTCCCCGTAACCCCACCTAACCTTTGGACACTAAAGGGTAATTTATCACGGTCAATCCATCTAACCTGCACATCTTTGGACTGTGGGAGGAAACCGGAGCACCCGGAGGAATCCCATGCAGACACGGGGAGAACGCGCAGGCTCCGCACAGACAGTGACCCAAGGCCGGAATTGATCCTGGAGTTGAGCGGCAGCGGCGCCAACCACCGTGCCGTGATAGGTTTTGGAGGTATCTGTGGTCATGGAGTAAGGGGGAGGAAAATTGCGCACAGCGAGAGGATCAACCATGATCGAGTAGAATAACAGCACAGCCTCAAGGGGCCGAATAGCCGCCTCTTGGTCCTATTTCCCGTTTCTTTGTACCTGACAGGATTAGTAATCGATTAGATTGCGATGGATAAACATCAGAAAATTGGAAAGGACACAAAGGGCACTCTCTATGATCCGAATGTTTAATATTACTAAGTGCATTCATCGTTAAAATAATTCAATTTCTATCTCCGATATTCTTCCTCGGTTTCACACACGGCAGAGCTTTCCACTGTCTCCTCAGACATGTTCAGGTAGGATTCGATTCTTCGTTCCTGTCCTGCTCAAACCAAAATCCACAAAGGTGAGGTTCACAAAATCTGTGCACACACCGTCTTCCCATAGCTCTCTCTACACTGTCCCCATCAAACACTCCCAGGACAGGTACAGCACGGGGTTAGATACAGAGTAAAGCTCCCTCTACACTGTCCCCATCAAACACTCCCAGGGCAGGTACAGCACAGGGTTAGATACAGAGTAAAGCTCCCTCTACACTGTCCCCATCAAACACTCCCAGCACAGGGACAGCACGGGGTTAGATACAGAGTAAAGCTCTCTCTACACTGTCCCCATCAAACACTCCCAGGACAGGTACAGCACAGGGTTAGATACAGAGTAAAGCTCCCTCTACACTGTCCCATCAAACACTCCCAGGACAGGTACAGCACAGGGTTAGATACAGAGTAAAGCTCCCTCTACACTGTCCCCATCAAACACTCCCAGCACAGGGACAGCCCGGGGTTAGATACAGAGTAAAGCTCCCTCTACACTGTCCCCATCAAACACTCCCGGGACAGGTACAGCACGGAGTTAGATACAGAGTAAAGCTCCCTCTACACTGTCCCCATCAAACACTCCCTGGACAGGCACAGCACGGAGTTAGATACAGAGTAAAGCTCCCTCTACACAGTCCCCATCAAACACTCCCAGGACAGGTACAGCATGGGGTTAGATACAGAGTAAAGCTCCCTCTACATTGTCCCCATCAAACACTCCCAGGACAGGTACAGCACGGGGTTAGATACAGAGTAAAGCTCCCTCTACACTGTCCCCATCAAACACTCCCAGGACAGGTACAGCACGGGGTTAGATACAGAGTAAACCTCCCTCTACACTGTCCCCGTCAAACACTCCCAGGACAGGTACAGCACGGGATTAGATACAGAGTAAAGCTCCCTCTACACTGTCCTAAATGAATTAGACCTGGTTTTCTATAGGTGGGAAGAAGTTTAAATCCATTGGGATTCTGGACAGTGGAAGTGAAGGGGAAGGGGTTTGGGTCCATTGTGATTGTATATAATGGGAGTGAACGGGAAGGGGTTTGGATCCATTGGGATTGTGGACAGTGGGAGTGAACGGGATGGGGTTTGGGCCCATTGGGATTGTGGACAGTGGGAGTGAACGGGAAGGGGTTTGGGTCCATTGGGATTGTGTCCAGTGGGAGTGAACGGGAAGGGGTTTGGTCCATTGGGATTTGGACAGTGGGAGTGAACGGAAGGGGTTTGGGTCCATTGGGATTGTGTCCAGTGGGAGTGAACGGGATGGGGTTTGGGTCCATTGGGATTGTGGACAGTGGGAGTGATGGGAAGGGGTTTGGGTCCATTGGGATTGTGCACAGTGGGAGTGAATGGGAAGGGGTTTGGGTCCATTGGGATTGTGTACAGTGGGAGTGAATGGAAAGGGGTTTGTGTCCATTGGGATTGTGTACAGTGGGAGTGAATGGAAAGGGGTTTGTGTCCATTGGGATTGTGCACAGTGGGAGTGAATGGGAAGGGGTTATGGTCCATTGGATTGTGTACAGTGGGAGTGAACGGGAAGGGGTTTGTGCACAGTGGGAGTGAACGGAAGGGGTTTGGGTCCATTGGGATTGTGCACAGAGGGAGTGAAAGGGAAGGGGTTTGGGTCCATTGGGATTGTGTACAGTGGGAGTGAATGGGAAGGGGTTTGGGTCCATTGGGATTGTGGACAGTGGGAGTGAACAGGAAGAGGTTTGGGTCCATTGGGATTGTGCGGAGTGGGAGTGAATGGGAAGGGGTTTGGGTACATTGAGATTGTGTACAGTGGGAATGAATGGGAAGGAGTTTGGGTACATGGATTGTGTACTGTGAGAGTGAACAGGAAGGGGTTTGGGTCCATTGGTATTGTGTATAGTGGGAGTGAATGGGAAGGAGTTTGGGTCCATTGGGATTGTGTACAGTGGGAGTGAATGGGAAGGGGTTTGGGTCCAGTGGGATTGTGTACAGTGGAGGTGAAGGAGAAGCGATTTGGGTCCATTGGGATTGTGGACCTTAGGAGTGAATGGGAAGGGGTTTGGGTCCATTGGGATTGTGTACAGTGGGAGTGAATGGGAAGGAGTTTGGGCCCATTGGGATTGTGTACAATGGGAGTGAACGGGAAGGGGTTTGGGTCCATTGGGATTGTGTACAATGGGAGTGAACGGGAAGGGGTTTGGGCCCATTGGGATTGTGTACAGTGGCAGTGAATGGGAAGGGGTTTGGGTCCATTGTGATTGTGCACAGTGGGAGTGAATGGGAAGGGTTTTGGGTCCATTGGGATTGTGTACAGTGGGAGTGAATGGGAAAGGGTTTGGGTCCATTGGGACTGTGCACAGTGGGAGTGAACGGGAAGGGGTTTGGGTCCATCGGGATTGTGTACAGTGGGCTTGAATGGGAAGGGGTTTGGGTCCATTGGGATTGTGTAGAGTGGGAGTGAATGGGAAGGGGTTTGGGTCCATTGGGATTGTGCACAGTGGGGGTGAATAGGAAGGGGTTTGGGTCCATTGGGATTGTGGACAGTGGGAGTGAATGGGAAGGGGTTTGGGTCCATTGGGATTGTGGACAGTGGGAGTGAACGGGAAGGGATTTGGGTCCATTGGGATTGTTTACAGTGGGAATGAACGGGAAGGGGTTTGGGTCCATTGGGATTGTGTAGAGTGGGAGTGAATGGCAATGGGTTTGGGTCCATTGGGATTGTGTAGAGTGGGAGTGAATGGGAAGGGGTTTGGGTCCATTGGGATTGTGTACAGTGGAGTGAATGGCAATGGGTTTGGGTCCATTGGGATTGTGTAAGTGGGAATGAACGGGAAGGGGTTTGGGTCATTGGGATTGTGTAGGTGGGAATGAACGGGAAGGGGTTGGGTCCATTGGGATTGTGTACAGTGGGAGTGAATGGGATGGGGTTGTGTCCATTGGGATTGCGCACAGTGGGAGTGAACGGATGGGGTTTGGGTCCATTGGGATTGTGCACAGTGGGAGTGAACGGGAAGGGGTTTGGGGTCCATTGGGATTGTGCACAGTGGGAGTGAATGGGAAGGGGTTTGGGTCCATTGGGATTGTGTACAGTGGGAGTGAATGGCAATGGGTTTGGGCCCATTGGGATTGTGCACAGTGGGAGTGAACGGGAATGGATTTGGGTCCATTGGGATTGTGTACAGTGGGAGTGAATGGGAAGGGGTTTGGGTCCATTGGGATTGTGCACAGTGGGAGCGAATGGCAATGGGTTTGGGTCCATTGGGATTGTGGACAGTGGGAGTGAAGGGAAGGGGTTTAGGTCCATTGGGATTGTGCACAGTGGGAGTGAATGGGAAGGGGTTTGGGTCCATTGGGATTGTGTACAGTGGGAGTGAATGGGAAGGGGTTTGGGTCCATTGGGAT